>NW_027590444.1:152500-162500 GCF_964213995.1 Mustelus asterias
GTGAGAGAGAGTGTGTGTGTGTGTGTGAGAGAGAGTGTGTGTGCGTGAGAGAGAGAGACAGTGTGTGTGTGAGAGTGTGCACGTGTGTGAGAGAGAGTGTGTGTGAGAGACATAGAGTGTGTGTGTGAGAGAGAGACCGTGTGTGTGAGAGAGAGAGAGTGTGTGTGAGAGAGAGAGTGTGTGTGTGAGAGAGAGTGTGTGTGAGAGAGAGTGTGTGTGTGTGTGTGTGAGAGAGTGTGTGTGAGAGACAGAGTGTGTGCGAGAGAGAGAGGGTGTGTGAGAGGGAGAGTGTGTGTGAGAGGGAGAGTGTGTGTGAGGGAGAGAGTGTGTGCGAGAGGGAGAGTGTGTGCGAGAGGGAGAGTGTGTGCGAGAGGGAGAGTGTGTGCGAGCGGGAGAGTGTGTGCGAGAGGGAGAGTGTATGCGAGAGGGAGAGTGTGTGCGAGAGGGAGAGAGTGTGCGAGAGGGAGAGAGCATGTGCGTGAGAGAGAGTGTGTGTGTGAGAGAGAGAGTGTGCGAGAGAAAGAGTGTGTGCGAGAGAGTGTGTGTGTGAGAGAGAGTGTGTGTGTGAGAGAGAGTGTGTGTGTGAGAGAGAGTGTGTGTGTGAGAGAGAGTGTGTGTGTGAGAGAGAGTGTGTGTGTGAGAGAGAGTGTGTGTGTGAGAGAGAGTGTGTGTGTGAGCGAGTGTATATGTTTGAGGGTGCATGTGTGAGAGAGAGTGTATGTGTGAGAGACAGAGTGTATGTGAGTGAGAGATTGAGTGAATGTGTGTGTGCGAGACTGAGTGCATGTGTGTGAGAGTGTGTCAGTGAGAGAGAATGCATCGGTGAGAGTGTGTGAGCGTGAAAGTGTGTGTGAGAGAATGTGTGTGACAGAGAGAATGTGTGTGTGACAGAGAGGAAGAGCATGTGTGTGAGTGAGAGAGTGCGTAAGAGATAGTGTATGTGTGTGTGAGAGACAGAGAGAGCATGTGTGTGTATGTGTGTGTGTGTGTGTGTGTGTCTGAGAGTGTGTAAGGAGAGCGTGTGTGTGACCTGATCTTCCTCTACAGTCTATCAGTGACTGAAACACGGGATTAGATGCAAAGTAAAGCTCCCTCGACACTGTTCCCATCAAACACTCCCAGGAAAGTTACAGGTACAGCACAGAGTTCGATACAGAACTGTTTCTGTGTTTAAAAATGTACAAATTTAAAAACAAAAGCAGACAGGATTTGGTTAAATCTCACGGGATCCAGGGTGAGGTAGCCAAATGGATACAAAATAGGCTTGATGACAGAAGACAGAGGGTGGTTGTAGAGGGTTGTTTTTTTGTCAAACTGGAGGCCTGTGACCAACGGGGTGCCTCAGGGATCGGTGCTGGGTCCACTGTTATTTGTCATTTATATTAATGATTTGGATCAGAATTTAGGAGGCATGGTTTGTAAGTTTGCAGTTGACACCAAGATTTGTGGCATAGTGGACAGTGAAGAAGGTTATCTAGGGTTGCAATGGGATCTTGATCAATTGGGCCAGTGGGCTGTTGAATGGCAGATGGAGTTTAATTTAGATAAATGCAAGGTGATGCATTTTGGTAGATTGAACAAACACAGGACTTACTCAGTTAATGGTAGGGTGTTGGTGAGAGTTACAGAACAAAGGGATCTCGGGGTACAGATTGATAGCTCCTTGAAAGTGGAGTCACAGGTGGATAGAGTGGTGAAGAAGGCATTCCACATGCTTGGTTTCATTGGTCAAAACATTGAACACAGGAGTTGGGACGTCTTGTTGGAGTTGTACAAGACATTGGTAAGACCACACTTGGAATGCTGTGTATTGTTCTGGTCACCCTTATAGAAAGGAGATTATTAAGCTAGAAAGTGTGCAGAAAAGAATTACTGGGATGCTATGGGGTCCTGATGGTTTGAGTTATAATGAGAGGCTGGATACTCTGGGACTTTTTTCCCTTGAGTTGGCTTAGTGGTGTTCTTATAGAGGTCTCTAAAATAATGAGGGCATGGATACAGCAGCTTTATCGAACCTTAGTTAGGCCGCACTTGGAATATAGTGTTCAATTCTGATCGACACACTACCAGAAAGATGTGGAGGCTTTGGAGAGGGTTCAGAAAAGATTTACCAGGATGTTTCCTAGGATGGAGGGCATTAGCTCTGAGGAGAGATTGGAGAAACCTGGTTTGTTCTCACTGGAACGACGGAGGTTGAGGGGCGACCTGATAGAATTCTACAAGATTATGAGGGGCATGGACAGAGTGGATAGTCAGAAGCTTTTTACCAGGGTGGAAGATTCAAAATCTAGGGGGCATAGGTTTAAGGTGTGAGGGGCAAGGTTTAAAGGAGATGTACAAGGCAAGTCTTTTTACACAGAGGGTGGTGGGTGCCTGGAACTCACTGACGGGGGAGGTAGTGGAAGCAGATACGATAGTGAGTTTTACGGAACGTCTGGACAAATACATGAATAGGATGGGAATAGAGGGATATGGTCCCCGGAAGGGTAGGGGGTTTTAGTTCAGTCGGGCAGCATGGTTGGTGCAGGCTTGGAGGGCCGAAGGGCCTGTTCCTGTGCTGTAATTCTCTTTGTTCTTTGATAAGCTCATAGAACATAGAACAGTACAGCACAGAACAGGCCCTCCGGCCCACGATGTTGTGCCGAGCTTTATCTGAAACCAAGATCAAGCTATCCCACTCCCTATCATCCTGGTGTGCTCCATGTGCCTATCCAATAACCGCTTAAATGTTTCTAAAGTGTCTGAATCCACTATCACTGCAGGCAGTCCATTCCACACCCCAACCACTCTCTGCGTAAAGAACCTACCTCTGATATCCGTCCTGTATCTCCCACCACGAACCCTATAGTTATGCCCCCTTGTAATAGCTCCATCCACCCGAGGAAATAGTCTTTGAACGTTCACTCTATCTATCCCCTTCATCATTTTATACACCTCTATTAAGTCTCCCCTCAGCCTCCTCCGCTCCAGAGAGAACAGCCCTAGCTCCCTCAACCTTTCCTCATAAGACCTACCCTCCAAACCAGGCAGCATCCTGGTAAATCTCCTCTGCACTCCTTCCAGCGCTTCCACATCCTTCCTATAGTGAGGTGACCAGAACTGCACACAATATTCCAAATGTGGTCTCACCAAGGTCCTGTACAGTTGCAGCATAACCCCACGGCTCTTAAACTCCAACCCCCTGTTAATAAAAGCTAACACACTATATGCCTTCTTCACAGCTCTATCCACTTGAGTGGCAACCTTTAGAGATCTGTGGATATGGACCCCAAGATCTCTCTGTTCCTCCACAGTCTTCAGAACCCTACCTTTGACCCTGTAATCCACATTTAAATTTGTCCTACCAAAATGAATCACCTCACATTTATCAGGGTTAAACTCCATTTGCCATTTTTCAGCCCAGCTTTGCATCCTATCTATGTCTCTTTGCAGCCTACAACAGCCCTCCACCTCATCCACTACTCCACCAATCTTGGTGTCATCAGCAAATTTACTGATCCACCCTTCAGCCCCCTCCTCTAAGTCATTAATAAAAATCACAAAGAGCAGAGGACCAAGCACTGATCCCTGCGGCACACCGCTAGCAACCTGCCTCCAATCCGAAAATTTTCCATCGACCACCACCCTCTGTCTTCGGTCAGACAGCCAGTTGCCTATCCAATCGGCCAACTTTCCCTCTATCCCACACCTCCTCACTTTCATCATAAGCCGACCATGGGGGACCTTATCAAACGCCTTACTAAAATCCATGTATATGACATCAACTGCCCTACCTTCATCAACACACTTAGTTACCTCCTCAAAAAATTCTATCAAATTTGTGAGGCACGACTTGCCCTTCACGAATCCGTGCTGACTATCTCGGATTAATCCGCATCTTTCTAAATGGTCGTAAATCCCATCCCTAAGGACCCTTTCCATCAATTTACCAACCACCGAAGTAAGACTAACCGGTCTATAATTACCAGGGTCATTTCTATTCCCTTTCTTAAACAGAGGAACAACATTCGCCATTCTCCAGTCCTCTGGCACCATCCCCGTGGACAGCGAGGACCCAAAGATCAACGCCAAAGGCTCTGCAATCTCATCCCTTGCCTCCCAAAGAATCCTAGGATACATTTCATCAGGCCCAGGGGACTTATCGACCTTCAGTTTATTCAAAACTGCCAAGACATCCTCCCTCCGAACATCTATTTCCTCCAGCCTATTAGCCTGTAACACCTTCTCTTCCTCAAAAACATGGCCCCTCTCCTTGGTGAACACTGAAGAAAAGTATTCATTCATCACCTCGCCTATCTCTACTGACTCCATACACAAGTTCCCACTACTGTCCTTGACCGGCCCTAACCTCACCCTGGTCATTCTTTTATTCCTCACATAAGAGTAAAAAGCCTTGGGGTTTTCCTTGATCCGACCCGCCAAGGACTTCTCATGTCCCCTCCTAGCTCTCCTAAGCCCCTTTTTCAGCTCATTCCTTGCTAACTTGTAACCCTCAATCGAGCCATCTGAACCTTGTTTCCTCATCCCGACATAAGCTTCCCTCTTCCTTTTCACAAGACATTCCACCTCTTTTGTGAACCATGGTTCCCTCACTCGGCCATTTCCTCCCTGCCTGACAGGAACATACCTATCAAGGACATCCAGTATTTGTTCCTTGAAAAAGTTCCACTTTTCATTAGTTCCTTTCTCTGACAGTTTCTGTTCCCAACTTATGCCCCCTAATTCTTGCCTAATCGCATCATAATTACCCCTCCCCCAATTGTAAACCTTGCCCTGCCGTACGGCCCTATCCCTCTCCATTGCAATAACAAAAGACACCGAATTGTGGTCACTATCTCCAAATTGCTCTCCCACAACCAAATCTAACACTTGGCCCGGTTCATTTCCCAGTACCAAATCCAATGTGGCCTCACCTCTAGTCGGCCCATCCACATATTGTGTCAGGAAACCCTCCCGCACACACTGCACAAAAACTGCCCCATCCAAACTATTTGACCTACAAAGGTTCCAATCAATATTTGGAAAGTTAAAGTCCCCCATGACAACTACCCTGTGACCCCCACACATATCCATAATCTGCTTAGCAATTTCTTCCTCCACATCTCTATTACTATTTGGGGGCCTATAGTAAACTCCTAGCAACGTGACCGCTCCTTTCCTATTTCTAACTTCAGCCCATATTACCTCAGTGTGCAGATCCCCCTCGAAGTGCCTTTCTGCAGCCGTTAAACTATCCTTGATTAACAATGCCACTCCTCCACCTCTTTTACCAGCTTCCCTACACTTAGTGAAACATCTATACCCCGGAACGTCCAACAACCATTCCTGTCCTTGTTCTACCCACGTCTCCGTAATGGCCACAACATCGTAGTCCCAAGTACCAATCCACGCCCCAAGTTCATCTACCTTGTTCCGGATGCTCTTTGCATTGAAGTAGACACACTTCAACCCACCTTCCTGTCTACCGGTACCCACCCTTGACCCTGATACCTTCCCCAATACCTCACCACCCTCACTGACTTCTGGACTACAACTCCCTTTCCCACTCCCCTGACAAATTAGTTTAAACCCCCCTGAAGAGCCGTAACAAATTTCCCTCCGAGGATATTGGTGCCCCTCTGGTTCAGGTGCACCCCGTCCTGTTTGTACAGGTCCCACCTTCCCCAGAACGTGTTCCAATTATCCACGTATCTGAAACCCTCCCTCCTACACCATCCCTGCAACCACATGTTTAAGTGCACTCTCTCCCTGTTCCTCAACTCGCTATCACGTGGCACCGGCAACGTACCAGAGATGACCACATGTTTCGTCTTGGCTCTCAGCTTCCAGCCCAGCTCCAGAAATTCCTGCTTTAAATCCCCGTCCCTTCTCTTACCTATGTCATTGGTACCAATGTGCACCACGACTTGTGACTGTTTCCCCTCCCCCTTCAGAATCTGGAAAACACGGTCTGAGATATCACGGACCTTGGCATCCGGTAGGCAACATACCATCCGTGAGTCTCTTTTGCTGCCACAGAACCTCCTATCTATCCCTCTAACTAACGAGTCCCCAATAACTATCGCCCTCCCGCTCTCCCCCTTTCCCTCCCGAGCCACAGAGACGGACACAGTGCTGGAGATCCTCTCACTGCGGCTCCCCACTGGTACGTCATCCCCCTCAACCGTATCCAAAGCGGAATACTTGTTGCTAAGGGGAACGACCACCGGGGATCCCTGCACGGACTGCTTCCTCCCAGCCCCTCTCACCGTCACCCATCTGTTTTCAATCCTCGGAGTAACTGTATTCCTAAAGCTTGTGTCTATGGCCATCTCTGCGTCCCTGATGATCCTAAGTTCATCCAACTCCAGCTCCAGTTCCCTAACACGGTTTTGGAGGAGCTGCAGATGGGTGCACTTCCCACAGGTGTAATCAGTAGGGACACTGTCGTCGTCCCTCACCTCAAACATAGTGCAAGAGGAACATAGCACTGCCTGCACACCCATCCTCTCTAGATACCTTGCCAGTACCAGGTAGAAAGTGCAAAAATGAATTCAAACTCACCCCTACTCGCCCTTTCAGCCTAAGCCCTGTGAGCCAAAGTCTTATAGCTCACACTCTGCTTCCCACACTCCACTGCCCACTCCCGATGCTGCCCGCTGTATACTGCAGCCTACCTTTTATACTTCACGCGCTTAAAAAACCCTTCCCAGACTCCTTTGCTGCCCACTTCTAGTTTTCACTTTAAACTTGAAAAACTGCTGTTAAAGTAAAGGCCAAAAAAATACACACACTAGCTGACTAATTAAATAAATAAACAATTCAATTAATCCAATTAATCTCTTACCAGCACTGCTGCTTTTCAATCACCCCTCTCAGCTTGCTCCAGTGGATCAATGAGGGGGAACCTCCCAGGTAACTGACTTTTAAAGTTAAAATAAAAACCCTTCCCAGACTCCTTTGCTGCCCACTTCTAGTTTTCACTTTAAACTTGAAAAACTGCTGTTAAAGTAAAGGCCAAAAAAATACACACACTAGCTGACTAATTAAATAAATAAACAATTCAATTAATCCAATTAATCTCATGTGTGTGACCTGATCTTCCTCTGCAGTCGATCAGTAACTGAATCACGGGATGAGATGTAAACTAAAGCTCCCTCGACACTGTTCCCATCAAACACTCACAGGAAAGGTACAGGGACAGCACAGAGTTCGACACAGAGTAAAGCTCTCTCTACACTGTTCCCATCAAACACTCCCAGGACAGACACAGCACAGAGTTCGATACAGAGTAAAGCTCCCTCTACACTGTCCCCATCCAACACACCCAGGACAGATACAGCACGGGTTTAGACACAGAGTAAAGCTCTCTCTACACTGTCCCCATCCAACACACCCAGGACAGATACAACACCGGGTTAGATACAGAGTAAAGCTCCCTCTACACTGTCCCCATCAAACACTCCCAGGACAGATACAGCACAGGTTTAGATACAGCGTAAAGCTCAATGTACACTGTCCCCATCAAACAGTCCCAGAACAGATACAGCACGGGGTTAGGTATAGAGTAAAGCTCCCTCTACACTGTCCCCATCAAACAAAACAAGTACAGGTACAGCACGGGTTCAGATACAGAGTAAAGCTCCCTCGATACTGTCCCCATCAAACACTCCCAGGACAGGGACAGCATGGGTTAGATACAGAGTAAAGCTCCCACTGCACTATCCCCATGAAACACTCCAACAACAGATACAGCAAGTGGTTAGATATAGAGTAAAGCTCCCACTTCACTGTCCTCATCAAACACTCCCAGGACAGGTACAGCACAGGGTTAGATACAGAGTGTAGCTCCCTCTACACTGTCCCCATCAAATAATCCAATGACAGATACAGCATGGTGCTAGATTAAAGGAAAAGCTGCCTCCACATTGTGCACATCAAACAGACCCAGGACAGGTACAGCACGGGGTTAGATACAGCTCAAATGTTTCTCTACATTTTGCCCACCTTGTGTGTGTGTGTGTGTGTGTGAGAGAGTGTGTGTGTGTGTGTGTGTGTGAGAGAGAGTGTATGCGAGAGAGAGAGTGTGAGAGAAAGTGTGTGTGAGAGAGAGAGAATGTGTGTGAGAGAGAGATTGTGTGAGAGAGAGTGTGTGCGAGAGAGAGAGAGTGTGTGAGAAAGTGTGTGTGTGAGAGAGAATGTGTGTGTGAGAGAGAGTGGGTGAGAGAGTGTGTGAGAGAGAGTGTGTGCGAGAGAGAGAGACTGTGTGAGAAAGTGTGTGTGTGTGAGAGAGAATGTGTGTGAGAGAGTGAGTGTGTGCGAGAGAGAGAGTGTGTGCGTGAGAGAGAGTGTGTGTGAGAAAGAGTGTGCGTGTGAGCAAGAGTGTGTGTGAGAGAGAGAGTGTGTGTGAGAGAGAGAGTGTGTGTGAGAGAGAGTGTGTGTGTGAGAGAGAGTGTGTGAGAGAGAGAGGGTGTGCGAGAGAGTGTGTGTGAGAGAGTGTGTGTGAGAGAGAGAGTGTGTGCGAGAGAGAGTGTGTGCGAGAGAGAGAGTGTGTGAGAGAGTGTGTGCGTGAGAGAGAGGGTGTGCGTGAGAGAGAGTGTGTGCGTGAGAGAGAGTGTGTGTGTGAGAGAGAGAGTGTGTGCGTGAGAGAGAGACTGTGTGAGAAAGTGTGTGTGTGTGAGAGAGAATGTGTGTGAGAGAGCGGGTGTGTGCGAGAGAGAGGGAGTGTCTGTGTCTGAGAGAGTGTGTGTGAGAGTGTGTGTGTGTGTGAGAGAGAGAGTGTGTGTGTGAGTGAGAGAGAGAGAGAGTGTGTGTGTGAGAGTGTGTGTGTGTGTAAGAGAGAGTGAGTGTGTGTGAGAGTGTGTGTGTGAGTGAGAGAGAGTGAGTGTGTGAGTGAGAGAGAGTGAGTGTGTGTGAGAGAGAGTGTGTGTGTGTGAGAGAGAGAGTGTGTGTGAGAGAGAGAGAGAGTGTGCAGTCAGTCTTATTCAGGAAAAGGGCAAGCTAATTTCAGAGGGAGATACAGATCCAGAGGCAGACTGGGACTGAAACAGGATGGGATTGTGGTGTACAGGTTTGTACATTCAAACACTGTTCCCATCAAACACTCCCAGGACAGACACAGCACAGAGTTCAATACAGAGTAAAGCTCCCTCTGCACTGTCCCCATCAAACACTCCCAGGACAGGTACAGCACGGGGTTAGATACAGAGTAAAGCTCCCTCTACACTGTCCCCATCAAACAAACCAAGGACAGATATAGCACGGGGTTAGATACAGAGTAAAGCTCCCTCTGCACTGTCCCCAACAAACTCGCCCAGGACAGGTACACACGGGTTTAGATACAGAGTGAAGCTCCCTCGATACTGTCCCCATGAAACACTCCCAGGACAGGTACAGCAAGTGGTTAGATATAGAGTAAAGCTCCCACTTCACTGTCCTCATCAAACACTCCCAGGACATATACAGCACAGGGTTAGATACAGATAAAGCTCCCTCTGCACTGTCCCCATCAAACACTCCCAGGACAGGTACAGCACAGGGTTAGGTACAGAGTATAGCTCCCTCGACACTGTCCCCATTAAACACTCCATGGACAAATACAGCACGGGATTCAATACAGAGTAAAGGTCCCCCTACACTGTCTCCATCAAACACTCGCAGGACAGGGACAGCACAGGGTAACATACAGAGCAAAGCTCGCTCTACACTGTCCCCATAAAACACTTCCAGGACAGATACAGCACGGGATTCAATACAGAGTAAAGGTCCCCCTACACTGTCTCCATCAAACACTCGCAGGACAGGGACAGCACAGGGTAACATACAGAGCAAAGCTCGCTCTACACTGTCCCCATAAAACACTTCCAGGAGAGATACAGCACGGGGATAGATACAGAGTAAAGCTCCCTCTACACTGTCCGCCATCAAACACTCGCAGGACAGGGACAGCACAGGGTAACATACAGAGCAAAGCTCGCTCTAAACTGTCCCCATAAAACACACCGAGGACAGGTACAGAAAG
>NW_027590444.1:172500-180000 GCF_964213995.1 Mustelus asterias
GATAGTCAGAAGCTTTTTACCAGGGTGGAAGATTCAAAATCTAGGGGGCATAGGTTTAAGGTGTGAGGGGCAAGGTTTAAAGGAGATGTACAAGGCACGTTTTTTTACACAGAGGGTGGTGGGTGCCTGGAACTCGCTGCCGGGGGAGGTCGTGGAAGCAGATACGATAGTGAGTTTTACGGAACGTCTGGACAAATACATGAATAGGATGGGAATAGAGGGATATGGTCCCCGGAAGGGTAGGGGGTTTTAGTTCAGTCGGGCAGCATGGTTGGTGCAGGCTTGGAGGGCCGAAGGGCCTGTTCCTGTGCTGTAATTCTCTTTGTTCTTTGATAAGCTCGTCAACATCTTTTCCAAAAGGGAGGGGAGTCTAAAACTAGAAGACATAGGTTTAAGGTGAGAGGGGAGAGGGTCCAGAGGGCAATTCTTTTCACACATAGGGTGGTGAGGGATTGGAACAAGCTGCCAGAGGTCGGAGTAGAAGCGGACACAATTTTATATTTTAAAAAGCATTTAGACAGTTATTCTGGTAAGATTGGTATGGAGGGATTTGGGCCAAACGCAAGGCATTTGATACGAGCTTAATGGTAACAACTCGGTGGCAGGGAAAAGTTGGGCCAAAGGGCCCATTTGTATCTGAGCTCTGTTTTCTGCCCGGAAACCATTTCTCAATCCATCCCAGTATTTTCCAAATTTGTGGATGGGACACAGTAAATTGCCGATTCCTGTCCAAAGCTGTGTTGGTTCGGTGGATTAAGGTAAATGTGTGGGGTTACGGGGGATAGGGCTGGGTCAAGGGCCTTGGTAAGATACTGTGCCAGAGAGTCAGTACAGACTCGATGGGCTGAATGGTCTCCTTCTGCACTGCAGGGAATCTGTGACTCTACTATTAAGATCCCTTTGTCATTTGAAGCTTCCAGCTAAAATGCTGACAATGCTGCCTATTTCTGTGCACTTTGGCAAACGTTCTGCCTCATCACCGGGTGACACGGTGGCACAGTGGTTAGCACTGCTGACTCACAGCGCCAGGGATCTGGGTTCGATTCCCCGCCTCGAGTGACTGTGTGGAGTTTGCACGTTTGCTAAATTGCCTCTTAGTGTCAGGGGGATTCGGGCCTGGGTGGGATTATTGTCGGGGCAGGCTTGTTGGGCTGAATGGCCTCATTCTGCAGTGTAGGAATTCTATGGCTCTTGGATCTTAAATGGCTGATAAAGAGTGAAAATGAGACACAAACTGGGGCTTTGCAGCAGCAGACAGAATGGGAATCATCAGGGATTTTTATTACAGAATCAATTTCAGAAAATTTACAACTCAAAATTAACAACAGCAAAGTGTGGGATTGCAAACTTGGAATGATTAGCCTCGGACTAAAGTTTAAAAGCTACAGATTGACATTCAGAAACAAGAGATGGCCTCACATCTTCAATTCTGTGATTGTCCCCCATCTCCTGCTCTGAATATTACAAAATCTCTGCCCCCTTCATGCGTCTGGAGACTTTGAAAGTTACGCAGACATTGGTAAAACTTTCCTTTATCTCAAGGCGTCTCCTGTGAAATACTCAACTTCTGCAAAGAGATACAATCTAATTGACACTTTCTGAATCTCCTTTCAAACAACTTCCCAACCCCACTGTGCAGGATGCAGGAATGTCACCTTTTGTCACATTCCCCAACACAATTGTTGACACGTTTTCGGGACAGGAAAAGTAGATTCAACTGACAGATTCTGAGCCCCAGGTTGAATCTTTAAGATGTAAAAATGAACTGAAACCCCAGGTCTCTCTGTTCCTGCAACTATTTTAACATTGACCCATTGATTTTAAATTGCTTCTCCTGTGTGTAAAATACCATCCATCAACTTCAGGTTTGAACATTAATAAGTGACTGAGCATCAACTGTGAATTATAGAAGGTAGTTCCAAACTAATATCACACCTGGTGTGGCAAAGTGTTCCTGAATTTCACTCCGAAACGTCTAAAACCCGAAACATTGTCTAAAATCCAATGTCCCCCAAGTGCTGTCCCCATCAAACACTCCCAGGACAGGTACAGCACAGGGTTAGGTACAGAGTAAAGCTCCCTCTACACTGTCCCCATCAAACACTCCCAGGACAGGTACAGCACGGGGTTAGGTACAGAGTAAAGCTCCCTCGACACTGTCCCCATTAAACACTCCCAGGACAGGTACAGCACGGGGTTAGGTACAGAGTATAGCTCCCTCGACACTGTCCCCATTAAACACTCCCAGGACAAATACAGCACGGGATTCAATACAGAGTAAAGGTCCCCCTACACATCAAACACTCGCAGGACAGGGACAGCACAGGGTAAGATGCAGAGCAAAGCTCGCTCCACACTGTCCCCATAAAACACTTCCAGGAGAGATACAGCACGGGGATAGATACAGAGTAAAGCTCCCTCTACACTGTCCGCCATCAAACACACCCAGGACAGGTACAGCACGTGTTTAGATACAGAGTGAAGCTCCCTCTACACTGTCCCCATCAAACACTCCCAGGACAGGTACAGCACGGGGTTAGATACAGAGTGAAGCTCCCTCTGCACTGTCCCCCATCAAACACACCGAGGACAGGTACAGCACGGGATTAGATACAGAGTAAAGCTCCCTCTACACTGTCCCCATCAAACACTCCCAGGACAGGTACAGCACGGGGTTAGATACAGAGTAAAGCTCCCTCTCTACTGTCCCCATCAAACACTCCCAGGACAGGTACAGCACGGGGTTAGATACAGAGTGAAGCTCCCTCGACACTGTCCCCATCAAACACTCCCAGGACAGGTACAGCACGGGGTAAGATACAGAGTGAAGCTCCCTCTACACTGTCCCCATCAAACACTCCCAGGACAGGTACAGCACGGGGTTAGATACAGAGTGAAGCTCCCTCTACACTGTCCCCATCAAACACTCCCAGGACAGGGACAGCACGGGATTAGATACAGAGTGAAGCTCCCGATACACTGTCACTATCAAATAATCCAATGACCGATACAGCATGGTGCTAGATTAAAGGAAAGGCTACCTCCACATTGTGCACATCAAACAGACCCAGGACAGGTACAGCACGGGGTTAGATACAGCTTAAATCTTCCTCTACATTTTGCCCCATCATTGTGTGTGTGTGTGTGTGTGTGTGTGTGTGTGTGTGTGTGAGAGAGAATGTGTGTGTGAGAGAGAGTGTGTGTGTGAGAGAGAGAGTGTGTGTGTGTGAGAGAGAGTGTGTGTGTGTGAGAGAGATTGTGTGTGAGAGAGTGTGTGTGTGTGTGGGAGAGATTGTGTGCGAGAGAGTGTGTGAGAAAGTGTGTGTGTGTGAGAGAGAGAGAGTGTGCGAGAGAGAGAGAGTGTGCGAGAGAGAGAGTGTGTGCGAGAGAGAGAGTGTGTGCGAGAGAGAGAGTGTGTGCGAGAGAGAGAGTGTGTGCGAGAGAGAGAGTGTGTGCGAGAGAGAGAGTGTGTGCGAGAGAGAGAGTGTGTGCGAGAGAGAGATGTGTGCGAGAGAGAGAGGTGTGCGAGAGAGAGAGTGTGTGCGAGAGAGAGAGTGTGTGCGAGAGAGAGAGTGTGTGCGAGAGAGAGAGTGTGTGCGAGAGAGAGAGTGTGTGCGAGAGAGAGAGTGTGTGCGAGAGAGAGAGTGTGTGCGAGAGAGAGAGTGTGTGCGAGAGAGAGAGTGTGTGCGAGAGAGAGAGTGTGTGCGAGAGAGAGAGTGTGTGCGAGAGAGAGAGTGTGTGCGAGAGAGAGAGTGTGTGCGAGAGAGAGTGTGTGCGAGAGGGAGTGTGTGTGCGAGAGAGAGTGTGTGTGAGAGAGCGTGTGTGTGAGAGAGTGTGTGCGTGAGAGAGAGAGTGTGCGTGAGAGAGAGTGTGTGCGTGTGAGAGAGTGTATGTTTGAGAGAGTGTATGTGTGAGAGAGAGTGTGTGTGTGTGAGAGAGAGAGAGTGTGCGAGAGAGAGAGTGTGCGAGAGAGAGAGCATGTGTGTGAGAGAGAGTGTGTGTGTGAGAGAGAGTGTGTGTGTGAGAGAGTGTGTGTGTGAGAGGGAGTATATGCTTGAGAGAGAGTGTATGTGTGTGAGAGAGAGTGAATGTGTGTGAGAGAGTGAGTGTATGTGTGTGTGAGAGACTGAGTGCATGTGTGTGAGAGTGTGACAGTGAGAGAGAATGCATGCGTGAGAGTGTGTGAGCGTGAAAGTGTGTGTGAGAGAATGTGTGTGAGAGAGAAAGTGTGTGTGTGTGAGAGAGAGTGTGCGAGAGAGAGAGTGTGTACGAGAGAGAGAGTGTGTTCGAGAGAGAGAGTGCGAGAGAGAGAGTGTGTGCGAGAGAGAGAGTGCGAGAGAGAGTGTGTGTGTGAGAGAGAGAGTGTGTGTGAGAGAGAGAGTGTGTACGAGAGAGAGAGCGTGTGCGAGAGGGAGAGTGTGTGCGAGAGGGAGAGTGTGTGCGAGAGGGAGAGTGTGTGCGAGAGGGAGAGTGTGTGCGAGAGGGAGAGTGTGTGCGAGAGGGAGAGTGTGTGCGAGAGGGAGAGTGTGTGCGAGAGAGAGAGAGCGTGTGCGTGAGAGAGAGTGTGTGTGTGAGAGAGAGAGAGTGTGCGAGAGAAAGAGTGTGTGCGAGAGAGTGTGTGTGTGAGAATGAGAGTGTGCGAGAGAGAGAGTGTGTGTGTGAGAGAGAGTGTGTGTGTGAGAGAGAGTGTGTGTGTGAGCGAGTGTATATGTTTGAGAGAGAGTGTATGTGTGAGAGAGAGTGTATGTGTGAGAGACAGAGTGTATGTGAGTGAGAGATTGATTGAATGTGTGTGTGCGAGACTGAGTGCATGTGTGTGAGAGTGTGTCAGTGAGAGAGAATGCATCGGTGAGAGTGTGTGAGCGTGAAAGTGTGTGTGAGAGAATGTGTGTGACAGAGAGAATGTGTGTGTGACAGAGAGGAAGAGCATGTGTGTGAGTGAGAGAGTGCGTAAGAGATAGTGTATGTGTGTGTGAGAGACAGAGAGAGCATGTGTGTGTATGTGTGTGTGTGTGTGTGTATGTGTGTCTGAGAGTGTGTAAGGAGAGCGTGTGTGTGACCTGATCTTCCTCTACAGTCTATCAGTGACTGAAACACAGGATTAGATGCAAAGTCAAGCTCCCTCGACACTGTTCCCATCAAACACTCCCAGGAAAGTTACAGGTACAGCACAGAGTTCGATACAGAACTGTTTCTGTGTTTAAAAATGTACAAATTTAAAAACAAAAGCAGACAGGATTTGGTTAAATCTCACGGGATCCAGGGTGAGGTAGCCAAATGGATATAAAATAGGCTTGATGACAGAAGACAGAGGGTGGTTGTAGAGGGTTGTTTTTTTGTCAAACTGGAGGCCTGTGACCAGCGGGGTGCCTCAGGGATCGGTGCTGGGTCCACTGTTATTGGTCATTTATATTAATGATTTGGATGAGAATTTAGGAGGCATGGTTTGTAAGTTTGCAGTTGACACCAAGATTTGTGGCATAGTGGACAGTGAAGAAGGTTATCTAGGGTTGCAATGGGATCTTGATCAATTGGGCCAGTGGGCTGTTGAATGGCAGATGGAGTTTAATTTAGATAAATGCAAGGTGATACATTTTGGTAGATTGAACAAACACAGGACTTCCTCAGTTAATGGTAGGGTGTTGGTGAGAGTTACAGAACAAAGGGATCTCGGGGTACAGATTGATAGCTCCTTGAAAGTGGAGTCACAGGTGGATAGAGTGGTGAAGAAGGCATACCACATGCTTGGTTTCATTGGTCAAAACATTGAACACAGGAGTTGGGACGTCTTGTTGGAGTTGTACAAGACATTGGTAAGACCACACTTGGAATGCTGTGTATTGTTCTGGTCACCCTTATAGAAAGGAGATTATTAAGTTCGAAAGTGTGCAGAAAAGAATGACTGGGATGCTATGGGGTTGCGATGGTTTGAGTTATAATGAGAGGCTGGATACTCTGGGACTTTTTTCCCTTGAGTTGGCTTCGTGGTGTCTCATAGAGGTCTCTAAAATAATGAGGGCATGGATATAGCAGCTTTATCGAACCTTAGTTAGGCCGCACTTGGAATATAGTGTTCAATTCTGATCGACACACTACCAGAAAGATTGGAGAATTTGGAGAGGGTTCAGAAAAGATTTACCAGGATGTTTCCTAGGATGGAGGGCATTAGCTCTGAGGAGAGATTGGAGAAACTTGGTTTGTTCTCACTGGAACGACGGAGGTTGAGGGGCGACCTGATAGAATTCTACAAGATTATGAGGGGCATGGACAGAGTGGATAGTCAGAAGCTTTTTACCAGGGTGGAAGATTCAAAATCTAGGGGGCATAGGTTTAAGGTGTGAGGGGCAAGGTTTAAAGGAGATGTACAAGGCAAGTATTTTTACACAGAGGGTGGTGGGTGCCTGGAACTCGCTGCCGGGGGAGGTCGTGGAAGCAGATACGATAGTGAGTTTTACGGAACGTCTGGACAAATACATGAATAGGATGGGAATAGAGGGATATGGTCCCCGGAAGGGTAGGGGGTTTTAGTTCAGTCGGGCAGCATGGTTGGTGCAGGCTTGGAGGGCCGAAGGGCCTGTTCCTGTGCTGTAATTCTCTTTGTTCTTTGATAAGCTCGTCAACATCTTTTCCAAAAGGGAGGGGAGTCTAAAACTAGAAGACATAGGTTTAAGGTGAGAGGGGAGAGGGTCCAGAGGGCAATTCTTTTCACACAGAGGGTGGTGAGGGATTGGAACAAGCTGCCAGAGGTCGGAGTAGAAGCGGACACAATTTTATATTTTAAAAAGCATTTAGACAGTTATTCTGGTAAGATTGGTATGGAGGGATTTGGGCCAAACGCAAGGCATTTGATACGAGCTTAATGGTAAAAACTGGGTGGCAGGGAAAAGTTGGGCCAAAGGGCCCATTTGTATCTGAGCCCTGTTTTCTGCCCGGAAACCATTTCTCAATCCATCCCAGTATTTTCCAAATTTGTGGATTGGACACAGTAAATTGCCGTTTCCTGTCCAAAGCTGTGTAGGTTCGGTGGATTAAGGTAAATGTGTGGGGTTACGGGGATAGGGCTGGGTCAAGGGCCTTGGTAATATACTGTGTCAGAGAGTCAGTACAGACTCGATGGGCATAATGGTCTCCTTCTGCACTGCAAGGATTCTGTGACTCTACTATTAAGATCCCTTTGTCATTTGAAGCTTCCAGCTAAAATGCTGACAATGCTGCCTATTTCTGTGCACTTTGGCAAACATTCTGTCTCATCACCGGGTGACACGGTGGCACAGTGGTTAGCACTGCTGACTCACAGCGCCAGGGATCTGGGTTCGATTCCCCGCCTCGAGTGACTGTGTGGAGTTTGCACGTTTGCTAAATTGCCTCTTAGTGTCAGGGGGATTCGGGCCTGGGTGGGATTATTGTCGGGGCAGGCTTGTTGGGCTGAATGGCCTCATTCTGCAGTGTAGGAATTCTCTGGCTATTGGATCTTAAGTGGTTGATAAATAGTGAAACTGA
>NW_027590444.1:185000-237500 GCF_964213995.1 Mustelus asterias
GTTTGCTAAATTGCCTCTTAATGTCAGGGGGACTCGGGCCTGGGTGGGATTATTGTCGGGGCAGGCTTGTTGGGCTGAATGGCCTCATTCTGCAGTGTTGGAACTCTCTGGCTCTTGGATCTTAAGTGGTTGATAAAGAGTGAAACTGAGACACAAACTGGGGCTTTGCAGCAGCAGACAGAATGGGAATCATTGCATCCTGCAGGGATTTTTATTACAGAATCAATTTCAGAAAATTTACAATTCAAAATTAACAACAGCAAAGTGTGGGATTGCAAACTTGGAATGATTAGCCTCAGACTAAAGTTTAAAAGCTACAGATTGACATTCAGAAACAAGAGATGGCCTCACATCTTCAATTCTGTGATTGTCCCCCATCTCCTGCTCTGAATATTACAAAATCTCTGCCCCCTTCATGCGTCTGGAGACTTTGAAAGTTACGCAGACATTGGTAAAACTTTCCTTTATCTCAAGGCATCTCCTGTGAAATACTCAACTTCTGCAAAGAGACACAATCTAATTGACACTTTCTGAATCTCCTTGCAAACAACCTCCCAACCCCACTGTGCAGGATGCAGGAATGTCACCTTTTGTCACATTCCCCAACACAATTGTTGACACGTTTTCGGGACAGGAAAAGTAGATTCAACTGACAGATTCTGAGCCCCAGGTTGAATCTTTAAGATGTAAAAATGAACTGAAAGCCCAGGTCTCTCTGTTCCTGCAAGTATTTTAACATAGACCCATTGATTTTAAATTGCTTCTCCTGTGTGTAAAATACCATCTATCAACTTCAGGTTTGAACATTAATAAGCGACTGAGCATCAACTGTGAATTATAGAAGGTAGTTCCAAACTAATATCACACCTGGTGTGGCAAAGTGTTCCTGAATTTCACTCCGAAAAGTCTAAAACCCGAAACATTGTCTAAAATTCAATGTCCCCCAAGTCCTGTCCCCATCAAACACTCCCAGGACAGGTAAAGCACGGGGTTAGGTACAGAGTATAGCTCCCTCGACACTGTCCCCATTAAACACTCCATGGACAAATACAGCACGGGATTCAATACAGAGTAAAGGTCCCCCTACACTGTCTCCATCAAACACTCCCAGGACATGTACAGCATGGGTTTAGATACAGAGTGAAGCTCCCTCGACACTGTCTCCATCAAACACTCGCAGGACAAATACAGCACGGGATTCAATACAGAGTAAAGCTCCCTCTACACTGTCTCCATCAAACACTCACAGGACAGGGACAGCACAAGGTTCGATACAGATTAATGCTCCCTCTACACTGTCCCCATTAAACACTCCCAGGACAGGTACAGCACGGGGTTCGATACAGAGTAAAGCTCCCTCTACACTGTCTCCATCAAACACTCGCAGGACAGGGACAGCACGGGGTTAGATACAGAGTAAAGCTCCCTCTACACTGTCTCCATCAAACACTCGCAGGACAGGTACAGCACAGGGTAAGATACAGAGCAAAGCTCGCTCTACACTGTCCCCATAAAACACTTCCAGGAGAGATACAGCACGGGGATAGATACAGAGTAAAGCTCCCTCTACACTGTCCCCCATCAAACACACCCAGGACAGGTACAGCACGGGGTCAGATACAGAGTAAAGCTCCCTCTACACTGTCCGCCATCAAACACACCCAGGACAGGTACAGCACGTGTTTAGATACAGAGTAAAGCTCCCTCTATACTGTCCCCATCAAACACTCCCAGGACAGGTACAGCACGGGGTTAGATACAGAGTAAAGCTCCCTCTACACTGTCCGCCATCAAACACACCCAGGACAGGTACAGCACGTGTTTAGATGCAGAGTAAAGCTCCCTCTATACTGTCCCCATCAAACACTCCCAGGACAGGTACAGCACGGGGTTAGATACAGAGTGAAGCTCCCTATACACTGTCCCCATCAAACACTCCCAGGACAGGTTCAGCACGGGGTTAGATACAGAGTAAAGCTCCCTCTACACTGTCCCCCATCAAACACTCCCAGGACTGGTACAGCACGGGGTTAGATACAGAGTAAAGCTCCCTATACACTGTCCCCATCAAACACTCCCAGGACAGGTACAGCACGGGGTTAGATACAGAGTAAAGCTCCCTCTACACTGTCCCCCATCAAACACTCCCAGGACAGGAACAGCACGGGGTTAGATACAGAGTAAAGCTCCCTCTATACTGTCCCCATCAAACACTCCCAGGACAGGTACAGCACGGGGTTAGATACAGAGTAAAGCTCCCTCTACACTGTCCCCCATCAAACACTCCCAGGACAGGTACAGCACGGGGTTAGATACAGAGTAAAGCTCCCTCTACACTCTCCCCCATCAAACACTCCCAGGACAGGTACAGCTCAGGGTTAGATACAGAGTAAAGCTCCCTCTACACTGTCCCCGTCAAACACTCCCAGGACAGGTACAGCACGGGGTTAGATACAGAGTAAAGCTCCCTCTACACTGTCCCCCATCAAACACTCCCAGGACAGGTACAGCACGGGGTTAGATACAGAGTAAAGCTCCCTCGAGACTGTCCACATCAAACACTCCCAGGACAGGTACAACACGGGGTTAGATACAGAGTAAAGCTCCCTCTACACTGTCCCCATCAAACACTCCCAGGACAGGTACAGCACAGCGTTAGATACAGAGTAAAGCTCCCTCTACACTGTGCTCATCAAACACTCCCAGGACAGGGACAGCACGGGTTTAGATACAGAGTGAAGCTCGCTCGACACTGTCCCCATCAAACACTCCCAGGACAGGTACAGCACGGGTTTAGATACAGAGTAAAGCTCTCTCTACACTGTTCCCAGCAAACACTCCCAGGACAGGGACAGCATGGGTTAGATACAGAGGAAAGCTCCCTCTGCACTATCCCCATCAAACACTCCAAGAACAGATACAGCAGGGGGTTAGATATGGAGTAAAGCTCCCTCTGCAATATCCCCATCAGACAAACCAAGGACAGGGACAGCACGGGGTTAGATATAGAGTAAAGCTCCCTCGACACTGTCCCCATCAAAGACTCCCAGGACAGGTACAGCACGGGGTTAGATACAGAGTAAAGTTCCCTCGATACTGTCCCCATCAAACACTCCCAGGACAGGCACAGCATGGGTTAGATACAAAGTAAAGCTCCCTCTGCACTATCCCCATCAAACACTCCAAGAACAGATACAGCAGGGGGTTAGATATGGAGTAAAGCTCCCTCTTCACTGTCCCCATGAAACACTCCCAGGACAGGTACAGCAAGTGGTTAGATATAGAGTAAAGCTCCCTTGACACTGTCCCCATCAAACACTCCCAGGACAGCTACAGCATGGGGTTAGATACAGTGTAAATCTCCCTCTCCACTGTCCCCATCAAACACTCCCGGAACAGATATTATAAGATAATGCGGGGGCTGGATAGGGTGGAGGCGGAGAGATTCTTTCCACTTAGTAAGGAAGTTAAAACTAGAGGACACAGCCTCAAAATAAAGGGGGGTCGGTTTAAGACAGAGTTGAGGAGGAACTTCTTCTCCCAGAGGGTGGTGAATCTCTGGAATTCTCTGCCCACTGAGGTGGTGGAGGTTACCTCGCTGAATATGTTTAAAGCGCGGATGGATGGATTCCTGATCGGAAGGGAATTAAGGGTTATGGGGATCAGGCGGGTAAGTGGTACTGATCCACGTCGGATCAGCCATGATCTTATTGAATGGCGGGGCAGGCTCGAGGGGCTAGATGGCCTACTCCTGCTCCTATTTCTTATGTTCTTATGTTCTAACAGATACAGCACGGGGTGAGATACAGAATAAATCTCCGTCTCCACTGTCCCCATCAAACACTCCCAGCACAGGTACAGCTAGTGGTTAGATATAGAGTAAAGCTCCCACTTCACTGTCCTCATCAAACACTCCCACGACAGATACAGCAAGTGGTTAGATATAGAGTAAAGCTCCCACTTCACTGTCCTCATCAAACACTCCCAGGACATGTACAGCACAGGGTTAGATGCAGAGTGAAGCTCCCTCTACACTATCCCCATCAAACACTCCCAGGACATGTACAGCACGGGTTTAGATACAGACTGAAGCTCCCTCGACACTGTCCCCATCAAACACACCCAGGACAGGTACAGCACGGGGTGAGATACAGAGTGAAGCTCCCTATACACTGTCCCCATCAAATAATCCAATGACAGATACAGCATGGTGCGAGATTAATGGAAAAGCTGCCTCCACATTGTGCACATCAAACAGCCCCAGGACAGGTACAGCACGGGGTTAGATCCAGCTCAAATCTTCCTCTACATTTTGCCCATCATTGTGTGTGTGTGTGTGTCTGTGTGTGTGTGAGAGAGAGAGAGAGTTTGTGTGTGTGAGAGAGAGTGTGTGTGCGAGAGAGAGAGAGTGTGTGAGAAAGTGTGTGTGTGTGTGTGTGAGAGAGTGTGTGCGAGAGAGAGTGTGTGCGTGTGAGAGAGTGTGTGTGAGAAAGAGTGTGTGTGTGAGAAAGAGAGTGTGTGTGTGAGAGAGAGAGTGTGTGTGTGAGAGAGTGTGCGAGAGAGAGAGTGTGTGTGTGAGAGTGATTGTGTGTGTGAGAGTGATTGTGTGTGTGAGAGTGTGTGTGTGTGAGAGAGAGAGTATATGGTTGAGAGAGAGTGTATGTGTGAGAGAGTGTATGTGTGTGAGAGAGTGAGTGTATCTGTGTGTGTGAGAGACTGAGTGCATGTGTGTGAGAGTGTGTCAGTGAGAGAGAATGCATGGGTGGAAGTGTGTGCGAGAGAATGTGTGTGAGAGAGAAAGTGTGTGAGAGAGAGAGAAAGAGTGTGTGTGACAGAGAGAAAGAGCATGTGTGTGAGTGAGAGAGTGCGTAAGAGATAGTGGATGTGTGTGTGAGAGAGAGAGAGAGCATGTGTGTGTGTTTGAGTGTGTGTGTGTGTGTCTGAGAGTGTGTAAGGAGAGTGTGTGTGTGACCTGATCTTCCTCTACAGTCTATCAGTAACTGAATCACGGGATTAGATGCAAAGTAAAGCTCCCTCGACACTGTTCCCATCAAACACTCCCAGGAAAGGTACAGGTACAGCACAGAGTTCGATACAGAGTAAAGCTCTCTCTACACTGTCCCCATCCAACACTCCCAGGACAGGTACAGCACGGGGTTAGATACAGAGTAAAGCTCCCTCGTCACTGTCCCCATGAAACACTTCCAGGACAGGTACAGCACGGGGTTAGATACAGATAAAGCTCCCTCTACACTGTCACTATCAAATAACTATCACATCTCCACATCATGACAATCAAATATTCCAATGACAGATACAGCATGGGGATAGATGCAGGGAAAAGCTGCCTACACATCAAACACACCCAGGACAGGTACAGCATCGGGTGAGATACAGCGTAAATCTCCCTCCACATTGTGTGTGTGAGAGAGAATGTGTGTGTGTGAGAAAGAGAATATGAGTTTGTGTGTGTGTGTGAGAGGGAGAGTGTGAGAAAGAGAGACAATGTGTGATGGAGACAGAGTGCATCTGAGAGAGTGAGTGTGTGTGTGAGAGAGAGTGTATGTGTGTCTGAGAGTGTGAGAGAGTGTGTGTGTGAGAGAGAGAGAGAGTGAGTGTGTGTGTGAGAGAGAGAGAGCGTGTGTGTGTGAGAGAGTTTGTGTGTGAGATAGTATGTGTGTGTCTGAGAGTGTGAGAGTGTGTGTGCGAGAGAGAGAGAGCGTGTATGTGTGAGAGTGTGTGTGTGTGTGTGTGTGAGATAGTATGTGTGTGTCTGAGAGTGTGAGAGAGTGTGTGTGCGAGAGAGAGAGAGCGTGTGTGTGTGTGTGTGTGAGATAGTATGTGTGTGTCTGAGAGTGTGAGAGAGTGTGTGTGTGAGAGAGAGAGAGCGTGTGTGCGCGTGAGATTATGTGTGTGTCTAAGAGTGTGTAAGAGAGAGTGTGTGTGTGTGAGCTGATCTTTTTCTACACCCTCTCGGTAACTGCAACACTATATTCTGCACCCTTTCCTCTCCTTCTCCCCTGTGCACTCTATGTACAGAATGTTTTGTCTGGATAGCACACAAGAAACAATACTTCTCACTGCATCCCAATACAAATCAATCAAATCAAATCAAATTAACACGGTGAAGTTTGGACCCTGTGGGGTGACAGTTGTCTGAATACAGATTCTATCTTATTGTAACATTCAGGTACCACGTGTACTGAGCTCACCAGCGTTCTGTCTGTATTGTGTGAATCCAGTCTTGAAATATCCACTCATGTTGCTAATTCAGCCAAGACAGAAACAGAAAAAGTGTTTGAATTCTCCGTGATTAGACCCCTTAATGATAAACAACATGGTGGATGAGAGGGATAGAGAGAGGGAGAGGAAGAGAGAGAGATGGAGCGATGCAGAGTAACAGAGAGATAGGGAGAGGGAGCAATGCAGAGAGTAACAGTTAGACAGTGAGGAATAGAGATTAATTCAGATGGATAGTGAGTGTCAGGGGAGTCCAAGACGCTACATAAGCAAGGTAAAGATTTGAAAATGGAGGAGTGTTTCTTACCCACTTTTAAAAGACAATCCACACTCACACCAGTCACATTTCACACTCTCTGCTCAGTCCTGTGTTGGGGAGTGTTGAGTGTGGGATCAGTGTTTGCTTTTCTCAAACCGCACTGATATTCCCAACAAGGGCAAGACGTTTCAGTGTTTAAACATGTAAACATTTAAAAACAAAAGCAGACAGGATTTGGTTAAATCTCACGGGATCCAGGGTGAGGTAGCCAAATGGATATAAAATAGGCTTGATGACAGAAGACAGAGGGTGGTTGTCGAGGGTTGTTTTTTTGGTCAAACTGGAGGCCTGTGACCAACGGGGTGCCTCAGGGATCGGTGCTGGGTCCACTGTTATTGGTCATTTATATTAATGATTTGGATGAGAATTTAGGAGGCATGGTTTGTAAGTTTGCAGATGACACCAAGATTAGTGGCATAGTGGACAGTGAAGAAGGTTATCTAGGGTTGCAATGGGATATTGATCAGTTGGGCCAGTGGGCTGTTGAATGGCAGATGGAGTTTAATTTCGATAAATGCAAGGTGATACATTTTGGTGGATCGAACCAACACAGGACTTACTCAGTTAATGGTAGGGTGTTGGTGAGAGTTACAGAACAAAGGGATCTCGGGGTACAGATTGATAGCTCCTTGAAAGTGGAGTCACAGGTGGATAGAATGGTGAAGAAGGCATTCCACATGCTTGGTTTCATTGGTCAGAACATGGAATACAGGAGTTGGGACGTCTTGTTGAAGTTGTACAAGACATTGGTAAGACCACACTTGGAATGCTGTGTATTGTTCTGGTCACCCTTATAGAAAGGAGATTATTGAGCTAGAAAGTGTGCAGAAAAGAATTACTGGGATGCTATGGGGTCCTGATGGTTTGAGTTATAATGAGAGGCTGGATACTCTGGGACGTTTTTTCCCTTGAGTTGGCTTAGTGGTGTCTCATAGAGGTCTCTAAAATAATGAGGGCATGGATATAGCAGCTTTATAGAACCTTAGTTAGGCCGCACTTGGAATATAGTGTTCAATTCTGATCGACACACTACCAGAAAGATTGGAGAATTTGGAGAGGATTCAGAAAAGATTTACCAGGATGTTTCCTAGGATGGAGGGCATTAGCTCTGAGGAGAGATTGGAGAAACTTGGTTTGTTCTCACTGGAACGACGGAGGTTGAGGGGCGACCTGATAGAATTCTACAAGATTATGAGGGGCATGGACAGAGTGGATAATCAGAAGCTTTTTACCAGGGTGGAAGATTCAAAATCTAGGGGGCATAGGTTTAAGGTGTGAGGGGCAAGGTTTAAAGGAGATGTACAAGGCACGTTTTTTTACACAGAGGGTGGTGGGTGCCTGGAACTCGCTGCCGGGGGAGGTAGTGGAAGCAGATACGATAGTGAGTTTTACGGAACGTCTGGACAAATACATGAATAGGATGGGAATAGAGGGATATGGTCCCCGGAAGGGTAGGGGGTTTTAGTTCAGTCGGGCAGCATGGTTGGTGCAGGCTTGGAGGGCCGAAGGGCCTGTTCCTGTGCTGTAATTCTCTTTGTTCTTTGATAAGCTCGTCAACATCTTTTCCAAAAGGGAGGGGAGTCTAAAACTAGAAGACATAGGTTTAAGGTGAGAGGGGAGAGGGTCCAGAGGGCAATTCTTTTCACACATAGGGTGGTGAGGGATTGGAACAAGCTGCCAGAGGTCGTAGTAGAAGCGGACACAATTTTATATTTTAAAAAGCATTTAGACAGTTATTCTGGTAAGATTGGTATGGAGGGATTTGGGCCAAACGCAAGGCATTTGATACGAGCTTAATGGTAAAAACTGGGTGGCAGGGAAAAGTTGGGCCAAAGGGCCCATTTGTATCTGAGCTCTGTTTTCTGCCCGGAAACCATTTCTCAATCCATCCCAGTATTTTCCAAATTTGTGGATGGGACACAGTAAATTGCCGATTCCTGTCCAAAGCTGTGTTGGTTCGGTGGATTAAGGTAAATGTGTGGGGTTACGGGGATAGGGCTGGGTCAAGGGCCTTGGTAAGATACTGTGTCAGAGAGTCAGTACAGACTCGATGGGCTGAATGGTCTCCTTCTGCACTGCAGGGATTCTGTGACTCTACTATTAAGATCCCTTTGTCATTTGAAGCTTCCAGCTAAAATGCTGACAATGCTGCCTATTTCTGTGCACTTTGGCAAACGTTCTGTCTCATCACCGGGCGACACGGTGGCACAGTGGTTAGCACTGCTGACTCACAGCGCCAGGGATCTGGGTTCGATTCCCTGCCTCGAGTGACTGTGTGGAGTTTGCACGTTTGCTAAATTGCCTCTTAGTGTCAGGGGGACTCGGGCCTGGGTGGGATTATTTTTGGGGCAGGCTTGTTGGGCTGAATGGCCTCATTCTGCAGTGTAGGAGTTCTCTGGCTCTTGGATCTTAAGTGGTTGAGAAAGAGTGAAACTGAGACACAAACTGGGGCTTTGCAGCAGCAGACAGAATGGGAATCATTGCATCCTGCAGGGATTTTTATTACAGAATCAATTTCAGAAAATTTACAACTCAAAATTAACAACAGCAAAGTGTGGGATTGCAAACTTGGAATGATCAGCCTCGGACTAAAGTTTAAAAGCTACAGATTGACATTCAGAAACAAGAGATGGCCTCACATCTTCAATTCTGTGATTGTCCCCCATCTCCTGCTCTGAATATTACAAAATCTCTGCCCCCTTCATGCGTCTGGAGACTTTGAAAGTTACGCAGACATTGGTAAAACTTTCCTTTATCTCAAGGCATCTCCTGTGAAATACTCAACTTCTGCAAAGAGACACAATCTAATTGACACTTTCTGAATCTCCTTTCAAACAACCTCCCAACCCCACTGTGCAGGATGCAGGAATGTCACCTTTTGTCACATTCCCCAACACAATTGTTGACACCTTTTCGGGACAGGAAAAGTAGATTCAACTGACAGATTCTGAGCCCCAGGTTGAATCTTTAAGATGTAAAAATAAACTGAAAGCCCAGGTCTCTCTGTTCCTGCAAGTATTTTAACATTGACCCATTGATTTTAAATTGCTTCTCCTGTGTGTAAAATACCATCTATCAACTTCGGGTTTGAACATTAATAAGCGACTGAGCATCAACTGTGAATTATAGAAGGTAGTTCCAAACTAATATCACACCTGGTGTGGCAAAGTGTTCCTGAATTTCACTCCGAAAAGTCTAAAACCCTAAACATTGTCTAAAATCCAATGTCCCCCAAGTCCTGTCCCCATCAAACACTCCCAGGACAGGTACAGCACGGGGTTAGGTACAGAGTATAGCTCCCTCGACACTGTCCCCATTAAACACTCCCAGGACAAATACAGCACGGGATTCAATACAGAGTAAAGGTCCCCCTACACTGTCTCCATCAAACACTCCCAGGACATGTACAGCACGGGTTTAGATACAGAGTGAAGCTCCCTCGACACTGTCTCCATCAAACACTCGCAGGACAAATACAGCACGGGATTCAATACAGAGTAAAGCTCCCTCTACACTGTCTCCATCAAACACTCACAGGACAGGGACAGCACAAGGTTCGATACAGAGTAAAGCTCCCTCTACAAGGAAAACCCCAAGGCTTTTTACTCTTATGTGAGGAATAAAAGAATGACCAGGGTGAGGTTAGGGCCGGTCAAGGACAGTGGTGGGAACTTGTGTATGGAATCAGTAGAGGTGATGAATGAATACTTTTCTTCAGTGTTCACCAAGGAGAGGGGCCATGTTTTTCAGGAAGAGAAGGTGTTTCAGGCTAATAGGCTGGAGGAAATAGATGTTCGGAGGGAGGATGTATTGGCAGTTTTGAATAAACTGAAGGTCGATAAGTCCCCTGGGCCTGATGAAATGTATCCTAGGATTCTTTGGGAGGCGAGGGATGAGATTGCAGAGCCTTTGGCTTTGATCTTTGGGTCCTCGCTGTCCACGGGGATGGTGCCAGAGGACTGGAGAGTGGCAAATGTTGTTCCTCTGTTTAAGAAAGGGAATAGAAATGACCCTGGTAATTATAGACCGGTTAGTCTGACTTCGGTGGTTGGTAAATTGATGGAAAAGGTCCTTAGGGATGGGATTTACGACCATTTAGAAAGATGCGGATTAATCCGGGTAGTCAGCACGGATTTGTGAAGGGCAAATCGTGCCTCACAAATTTGATAGAATTTTTTGAGGAGGTAACTAGGTGTGTTGATGAAGGTAGGGCGGTTGATGTCATATACATGGATTTTAGTAAGGCGTTTGATAAGGTCCCCCATGGTCGGCTTATGATGAAAGTAAGGAGGTGTGGGATAGAGGGAAAGTTGGCCGATTGGATAGGTAACTGGCTGTCTGATCGAAGACAGAGGGTGGTGGTGGATGGAAAATTTTCGGACTGGAGGCAGGTTGCTAGCGGAGTGCCGCAGGGATCGGTGCTTGGTCCTCTGCTCTTTGTGATTTTTATTAATGACTTAGAGGAGGGGGCTGAAGGGTGGATCAGTAAATTTGCTGATGACACCAAGATTGGTGGAGTAGTGGATGAGGTGGAGGGGTGTTGTAGGCTGCAAAGAGACATAGATAGGAGGCAAAGCTGGGCTGAAAAATGGCAAATGGAGTTTAACCCTGATAAATGTGAGGTGATTCATTTTGGTAGGACTAATTTAAATGTGGATTACAGGGTCAAAGGTAGGGTTCTGAAGACTGTGGAGGAACAGAGAGATCTTGGGGTCCATATCCACAGATCTCTAAAGGTTGCCACTCAAGTGGATAGAGCTGTGAAGAAGGCATATAGTGTGTTAGCTTTTATTAACAGGGGGTTGGAGTTTAAGAGCCGTGGGGTTATGCTGCAACTGTACAGGACCTTGGTGAGACCGCATTTGGAATATTGCATGCAGTTCTGGTCACCTCACTATAAGAAGGATGTGGAAGCGCTGGAAAGAGTGCAGAGGAGATTTACCAGGATGCTGCCTGGTTTGGAGTGTCGGTCTTATGAGGAAAGGTTGAGGGAGCTGGGGCTGTTCTCTCTGGAGCGGAGGAGATTGAGGGGAGACTTAATAGAGGTTTATAAAATGATGAAGGGGATAGATCGAGTGAACGTTCAAAGACTATTTCCTCGGGTGGATGGAGCTATTACGAGGGGGCAGAACTATAGGGTTCATGGTGGGAGATATAGGAAGGATATCAGAGGTAGGTTCTTCACGCAGAGAGTGGTTGGGGTGTGGAACGGACTGCCTGCAGTGATAGTGGAGTCAGACACTTTAGGAACATTTAAGCGGTTATTGGATAGGCACATGGAGCACACCAGGATGGTAGGGAGTGGGATAGCTTGATCTTGGTTTCAGATGAAGGTCGGCACAACATCGTGGGCCGAAGGGCCTGTTCTGTGCTGTACTGTTCTATGTTCTATGTTCTATGTACACTGTCCCCATTAAACACTCCCAGGACAGGTACAGCACGGGGTTCGATACAGAGTAAAGTTCCCTCTACACTGTCCCCATCAAACACTCGCAGGACAGGGACAGCACGGGGTTAGATACAGAGTAAAGCTCCCTCTACACTGTCTCCATCAAACACTCGCAGGACAGTACAGCACAGGGTAAGATACAGAGCAAAGCTCGCTCTACACTGTCCCCATAAAACACTTCCAGGAGAGATACAGCACGGGGATAGATACAGAGTAAAGCTCACTCTACACTGTCCGCCATCAAACACACCCAGGACAGGTACAGCACGTGTTTAGATACAGAGTGAAGCTCCCTCTACACTGTCCCCATCAAACACTCCCAGGACAGGTACAGCACGGGGTGAGATACAGAGTAAAGCTCCCTCGACACTGTCCCCATCAAACACTCCCAGGACAGGTACAGCAAGGGTTTAGATACAGAGTGAAGCTCCCTATACACCGTCCCCATCAAACACTCCCAGGACAGGTACAGCAAGGGTTTGGATACAGAGTGAAGCTCCCTATACACTGTCCCCATCAAACACTCCCAGGACAGGTACAGCAAGGGTTTAGATACAGAGTGAAGCTCCCTATACACTGTCCCCATCAAACACTCCCAGGACAGGTACAGCACGGGGTTAGATACAGAGTAAAGCTCCCTCCACATTGTCCCCATCAAACAAACCAAGGACAGATACAGCATGGTGCTAGATTAAAGGAAAGGCTACCTCCACATTGTGCACATCAAACAGACCCAGGACAGGTACAGCACGGGGTTAGATACAGCTCAAATCTTCCTCTACATTTTGCCCCATCATTGTGTGTGTGTGTGTGTGTGTGTGTGAGAGAGAGAATGTGTGTGTGAGAGAGAGAGAGTGTGTGTGTGTGAGAGAGATTGTGTGTGTGAGAGAGAGAGAGTGTGTGTGTGTGTGAGAGAGAGAGTGTGTGAGAGAGATAGTGTGTGCGAGAGAGAGTGTGTGCGAGAGAGAGAGTGTGTGTGAGAGAGTGTGTGCGAGAGAGTGTGTGCGAGAGAGTGTGTGCGAGAGAGTGTGTGCGAGAGAGAGAGTGTGTGCGAGAGAGAGAGCGTGTGCGTGAGAGAGAGCATGTGCGTGAGAGAGAGCGTGTGCGTGAGAGAGAGCATGTGCGTGAGAGAGAGTGTGTGTGTGTGAGAGAGAGAGAGTGTGTGTGTGAGAGAGAGTGTGTGTGAGGGAGATAGTGTGTGCGAGAGAGAGAGCGTGGGCGTGAGAGAGAGTGTGTGCGTGAGAGAGAGTGTGTGCGAGAGAGAGAGTGTGTGTGAGAGAGAGAAAGTGTGTGTGAGAGAGAGAAAGAGCATGTGTGTGAGTGAGAGAGTGCGTAAGAGATAGTGCATGTGTGTGTGAGAGACAGAGAGAGCATGTGTGTGTGTGTGTCTGAGAGTGTGTAAGGAGAGCATGTGTGTGACCTGATCTTCCTCGACAGCCTATCAGTAACTGAAACACGGGATTAGATGCAAAGTAAAGCTCCCTCGACACTGTTCCCATCCAACACTCCCAGGAAAGGTACAGGTACAGCACAGAGTTCCATACAGAGTAAAGCTCTCTCTACACTGTTCCCATCAAACACTCCCAGGACAGGTACAGCACGGGGTTAGATATAGAGTAAAGCTCCCTCTACACTGTCCCCATCAAACAAACCAAGGACAGACACAGCACGGGGTTAGATACAGAGTAAAGCTCCCTCTGCACTGTCCCCATCAAACACTCCCAGGACAGGTACAGCACGGGTTTAGATAAAGAGTAAAGCTCCCTCTGCACTGTCCCCAACAAACCCGCCCAGGACAGGTACAGCACGGGTTTAGATAAAGAGTAAAGCTCCCTCTGCACTGTCCCCAACAAACCCGCCCAGGACAGGTACAGCACGGGGTTAGATACAGAGTAAAGCTCCCTCGATAATGTCCACATCAAACACTCCCAGGACATTCACAGCATGGGTTCGATACAAAGTAAAGCTCCTTCTGCACTATCCCCATCAAACACTCCCAGGACAGATACAGCAAGTGGTTAGATATAGAGTAAAGCTCCCTCGACACTGTCCCCATCAAACAGTCCCAGGACAGGTACAACATGGGGTTAGATACAGAGTAAATCTCCCTCCACACTGTCCCCATGAAACACTCCCGGAACAGATACAGCACGGGGTGAGATACAGAGTAAATCTCCCTCTACACTGTCCCCATCAAACTCGCCCAGCACAGGTACAGCACGGGATTAGATAGAGAAAAGCTCCCTCGACACTGTCCCCATCAAACACACCCACGACAGATACAGCAAGTGGTTAGATATAGAGTAAAGCTCCCACTTCACTGTCCTCATCAAACACTCCCAGGACAGATACACTACAGGGTTAGATACAGATAAAGCTCCCTCTACACTATCCCCATCAAACACTCCCAGGACATGTACAGCACAGGGTTAGATACTGATAAAGCTCCCTCTACACTATCCCCATCAAACACTCCCAGGACATGAACAGCACGGGTTTAGATACAGAGTGAAGCTCCCTATACACTGTCCCCATCAAATAATCCAATGACAGATACAGCATAGTGCTAGATTAAAGGAAAAGCTGCCTCCACATTGTGCACATCAAACAGCCCCAGGACAGGTACAGCACGGGGTTATATACAGCTCAAATCTTCCTCGACATTTTGCCCATCGTTGTATGTGTGTGTGTGTGTGTGAGAGAATGTGTGTGTGTGAGAGAGAGTGTGTGTGTGAGAGAGTGTGTGTGCGAGAGAGAGAGAGAGTGTGTGACAAAGTGTGTGCGAGAGAGAGAGTGTGTGCGTGAGAGAGAGTGTGTGCGAGAGAGAGAGTGTGTGACAAAGTGTGTGCGAGAGAGAGAGTGTGTGCGTGAGAGAGAGTGTGTGTGAGAAAGAGTGTGTGTGTGAGAAAGAGTGTGTGTGAGAGAGAGAGTGTGTGAGAGAGAGAGAGTGTGTGTGTGTGAGAGAGTGAGTGTATCTGTGTGTGTGTGAGAGACTGAGTGTATGTGTGTGTGAGAGACTGAGTGCATGTGTGTGAGAGTGTGTCAGTGAGAGAGAATGCATGGGTGAAAGTGTGTGTGAGAGAATGTGTGTGAGAGAGAAAGTGTGTGAGAGAGAGAGAAAGAGAGTGTGTGACAGAGAGAAAGAGCATGTGTGTGAGTGAGAGAGTGCGTAAGAGATAGTGTATGTGTGTGTGAGAGACAGAGAGAGCATGTGTGTGTGTTTGAGTGTGTGTGTGTGTCTGAGAGGTGTGTAAGGAGAGTGTGTGTGTGACCTGATCTTCCTCTACAGTCTATCAGTAACTGAATCACGGGATTAGATGCAAAGTAAAGCTCCCTCGACACTGTTCCCATCAAACACTCCCAGGAAAGGTACAGGTACAGCACAGAGTTCGATACAGAGTAAAGCTCTCTCTACACTGTCCCCATCCAACACTCCCAGGACAGATACAGCACGGGGTTAGATACAGAGTAAAGCTCTCTCTACACTGTCCCCATCCAACACTCCCAGGACAGGTACAGCACGGGGTTAGATACAGAGTAAAGCTCCCTCTGCACTGTTCCCATCAAACACACCCAGGACAGGTACAGCACGGGGTTAGATACAGATAAAGCTCCCTCTACACTGTCACTATCAAATAACTATCAAATCTCCACATCATGACAATCAAATATTACAATGACAGATACAGCATGGGGATAGATGCAGGGAAAAGCTGCCTGCACATCAAACACACCCAGGACAGGTACAGCATCGGGTGAGATACAGCGTAAATCTCCCTCCACATTGTGTGTGTGAGAGAGAATGTGTGTGTGTGAGAGAGAGAATATGAGTTTGTGTGTGTGTGTGTGTGAGGGAGAGTGTGAGGAAGAGAGACAATGTGTGATGGAGACAGAGTGCATCTGAGAGAGTGAGTGTGTGTGTGAGAGAGAGTGCATGTGTGTCTGAGAGTGTGAGAGAGTGTGTGTGTGTGAGAGAGAGTGTGTGTGTGAGATAGTATGTGTGTGTCTGAGAGTGTGAGAGAGTGTGTGTGCGAGAGAGAGAGAGCGTGTGTGTGTGAGAGTGTGTGTGTGTGTGTGTGAGATAGTATGTGTGTGTCTGAGAGTGTGAGAGAGTGTGTGTGTGAGAGAGAGAGAGCGTGTGTGTGTGAGAGAGAGAGCGTGTGTGTGTGAGAGAGAGTGTGTGTGTGAGATAGTATGTGTGTGTCTGAGAGTGTGAGAGAGTGTGTGTGCGAGAGAGAGAGAGCGTGTGTGTGTGAGAGTGTGTGTGTGTGTGTGTGAGATAGTACGTGTGTGTGTGAGAGTGTGAGAGAGCGTGTGTGTGTGAGAGAGAGAGTGTGTGTGTGTGTGTGAGATTATGTGTGTGTCTAAGAGTGTGTAAGAGAGAGTGTGTGTGTGTGAGCTGATCTTTTTCTACACCCTATCGGTAACTGCAACACTATATTCTGCACCCTTTCCTCTCCTTCTCCCCTGTGCACTCTATGTACGGAATGTTTTGTCTGGATAGCGCACAAGAAACAATACTTCTCACTGCATCCCAATACAAATCAATCAAATCAAATCAAATTAACACGGTGAAGTTTGGACCCTGTGGGGTGACAGTTGTCTGAATACAGATTCTATCTTATTGTAACATTCAGGTACCACGTGTACTGAGCTCACCAGCCTTCTGTCTGTATTGTGTGAATCCAGTCTTGAAATATCCACTCATGTTGCTAATTCTGCCAAGACAGAAACAGAAAAAGTGTTTCAATTCTCCGTGATTAGACCCCTTAACGATAAACAACATGGTGGATGAGAGGGATAGAGAGAGGGAGAGGAAGAGAGAGAGATGGAGCGATGCAGAGTAACAGAGAGGTTGGGAGAGGGAGCAATGCAGAGAGTAACAGTTAGACAGTGAGGAATAGAGATTAATTCAGATGGGTAGTGAGTGTCAGGGGAGTCCAAGACGCTACATAAGCAAGGTAAAGATTTGAAAATGGAGGAGTGTTTCTTACCCACTTTTAAAAGACAATCCACACTCACACCAGTCACATTTCACACTCTCTGCTCAGTCCTGTGTTGGGGGGTTTTGAGTGTGTAATCAGTGTTTGCTTTTCTCAAACCGCACTGATATTCCCAACAAGGGCAAGACGTTTCAGTGTTTAAACATGTAAACATTTAAAAACAAAAGCAGACAGGATTTGGTTAACTCTCACGAGATCCAGGGTGAGGTAGCCAAATGGATATAAAATAGGCTTGATGACAGAAGACAGAGGGTGGTTGTCGAGGGTTGTTTTTTTGGTCAAACTGGAGGCCTGTGACCAACGGGGTGCCTCAGGGATCGGTGCTGGGTCCACTGTTATTTGTCATTTATATTAATGATTTGGATGAGAATTTAGGAGGCATGGTTTGTAAGTTTGCAGATGACACCAAGATTAGTGGCATAGTGGACAGTGAAGAAGGTTATCTAGGGTTGCAATGGGATATTGATCAGTTGGGCCAGTGGGCTGTTGAATGGCAGATGGAGTTTAATTTCGATAAATGCAAGGTGATACATTTTGGTGGATCGAACCAACACAGGACTTACTCAGTTAATGGTAGGGTGTTGGTGAGAGTTACAGAACAAAGGGATCTCGGGGTACAGATTGATAGCTCCTTGAAAGTGGAGTCACAGGTGGATAGAGTGGTGAAGAAGGCATTCCACATGCTTGGTTTCATTGGTCAGAACATGGAATACAGGAGTTGGGACGTCTTGTTGAAGTTGTACAAGACATTGGTAAGACCACACTTGGAATGCTGTGTATTGTTCTGGTCACCCTTATAGAAAGGAGATTATTGAGCTAGAAAGTGTGCAGAAAAGAATGACTGGGATGCTATGGGGTCCTGATGGTTTGAGTTATAATGAGAGGCTGGATACTCTGGGACTTTTTTCCCTTGAGTTGGCTTAGTGGTGTTCTTATAGAGGTCTCTAAAATAATGAGGGCATGGATACAGCAGCTTTATCGAACCTTAGTTAGGCCGCACTTGGAATATAGTGTTCAATTCTGATCGACACACTACCAGAAAGATGTGGAGGCTTTGGAGAGGGTTCAGAAAAGATTTACCAGGATGTTTCCTAGGATGGAGGGCATTAGCTCTGAGGAGAGATTGGAGAAACTTGGTTTGTTCTCACTGGAACGACGGAGGTTGAGGGATGACCTGATAGAATTCTACAAGATTATGAGGGGCATGGACAGAGTGGATAGTCAGAAGCTTTTTACCAGGGTGGAAGATTCAAAATCTAGGGGGCATAGGTTTAAGGTGTGAGGGGCAAGGTTTAAAGGAGATGTACAAGGCACGTTTTTTTACACAGAGGGTGGTGGGTGCCTGGAACCCGCTGCCAGGGGAGGGAGTGGAAGCAGATACGATAGTGAGTTTCACGGAACGTCTGGACAAATACATGAATAGGATGGGAATAGAGGGATATGGTCCCCGGAAGGGTAGGGGGTTTTAGTTCAGTCGGGCAGCATGGTTGGTGCAGGCTTGGAGGGCCGAAGGGCCTGTTCCTGTGCTGTAATTCTCTTTGTTCTTTGATAAGCTCGTCAACATCTTTTCCAAAAGGGAGGGGAGTCTAAAACTAGAAGACATAGGTTTAAGGTGAGAGGGGAGAGGGTCCAGAGGGCAATTCTTTTCACACATAGGGTGGTGAGGGATTGGAACAAGCTGCCAGAGGTCGTAGTAGAAGCGGATACAATTTTATATTTTAAAAAGCATTTAGACAGTTATTCTGGTAAGATTGGTATGGAGGGATTTGGGCCAAACGCAAGGCATTTGATACGAGCTTAATGGTAAAAACTGGGTGGCAGGGAAAAGTTGGGCCAAAGGGCCCATTTGTATCTGAGCTCTGTTTTCTGCCCGGAAACCATTTCTCAATCCATCCCAGCATTTTCCAAATTTGTGGATTGGGACACAGTAAATTGCCGATTCCTGTCCAAAGCTGTGTTGGTTCGGTGGATTAAGGTAAATGTGTGGGGTTACGGGGATAGGGCTGGGTCAAGGGCCTTGGTAAGATACTGTGCCAGAGAGTCAGTACAGACTCGATGGGCTGAATGGTCTCCTTCTGCACTGCAGGGATTCTGTGACTCTACTATTAAGATCCCTTTGTCATTTGAAGCTTCCAGCTAAAATGCTGACAATGCTGCCTATTTCTGTGCACTTTGGCAAACGTTCTGTCTCATCACCGGGCGACACGGTGGCACAGTGGTTAGCACTGCTGACTCACAGCGCCAGGGATCTGGGTTCGATTCCCCGCCTCGAGTGACTGTCTGTGTGGAGTTTGCACGTTTGCTAAATTGCCCCTTAGTGTCAGGGGGATTCGGGCCTGGGTGGGATTATTGTCGGGGCAGGCTTGTTGGGCTGAATGGCCTCATTCTGCAGTGTAGGAATTCTCTGGCTCTTGGATCTTAAGTGGTTGATAAAGAGTGAAACTGAGACACAAACTGGGGCTTTGCAGCAGCAGACAGAATGGGAATCATTGCATCCTGCAGGGATTTTTATTACAGAATCAATTTCAGAAAATTTACAACTCAAAATTAACAACAGCAAAGTGTGGGATTGCAAACTTGGAATGATTAGCCCAGGACTAAAGTTTAAAAGCTACAGATTGACATTCAGAAACAAGAGATGGCCTCACATCTTCAATTCTGTGATTGTCCCCCATCTCCTGCTCTGAATATTACAAAATCTCTGCCCCCTTCATGCGTCCGGAGACTTTGAAAGTTACGCAGACATTGGTAAAACTTTCCTTTATCTCAAGGCGTCTCCTGTGAAATACTCAACTTCTGCAAAGAGACACAATCTAATTGACACTTTCTGAATCTCCTTTCAAACAACCTCCCAACCCCACTGTGCAGGATGCAGGAATGTCACCTTTTGTCACATTCCCCAACACAATTGTTGACACGTTTTCGGGACAGGAAAAGTAGATTCAACTGACAGATTCTGAGCCCCAGGTTGAATCTTTAAGATGTAAAAATGAACTGAAACCCCAGGTCTCTCTGTTCCTGCAAGTATTTTAACATTGACCCATTGATTTTAAATTGCTTCTCCTGTGTGTAAAATACCATCTATCAACTTCAGGTTTGAACATTAATAAGCGACTGAGCATCAACTGTGAATTATAGAAGGTCGTTCCAAACTAATATCACACCTGGTGTGGCAAAGTGTTCCTGAATTTCACTCCGAAAAGTCTAAAACCCGAAACATTGTCTAAAATCCAATGTCCCCCAAGTCCTGTCCCCATCAAACACTCCCAGGACAGGTGCAGCACAGGGTTAGGTACAGAGTAAAGCTCCCTCGACACTGTCCCCATTAAACACTCCCAGGACAAATACAGCACGGGATTCAATACAGAGTAAAGGTCCCTCGACACTGTCTCCATCAAACACTCGCAGGACAGGGACAGCACAGGGTAAGATACAGAGCAAAGCTCGCTCTACACTGTCCCCATAAAACACTTCCAGGAGAGATACAGCACGGGGATAGATACAGAGTAAAGCTCCCTCTACACTGTCCGCCATCAAACACACCCAGGACAGGTACAGCACGTGGTTAGATACAGAGTGAAGCTCCCTCTACACTGTCCCCATCAAACACTCCCAGGACAGGTACAGCACGGGGTTAGATACATAGTAAAGCTCCCTCTATACTGTCCCCATCAAACACTCCCAGGACAGGTACAGCACGGGATTATATACAGAGTAAAGCTCCCTCGACACTGTCCCCATCAAACACTCCCAGGACAGGTACAGCACGTGTTTAGATACAGAGTGAAGCTCCCTCTACACTGTCCCCATCAAACACTCCCAGGACAGGTACAGCACGGGGTTAGATACAGAGTAAAGCTCCCTCTATACTGTCCCCATCAAACACTCCCAGGACAGGTACAGCACGGGATTAGATACAGAGTAAAGCTCCCTCTACACTGTCCCCATCAAACACTCCCAGGACAGGTACAGCACGGGGTTAGATACAGAGTAAAGCTCCCTCTACACTGTCCCCATCAAACACTCCCAGGACAGGTACAGCAAGGGTTTAGATACAGAGTGAAGCTCCCTATACACTGTCCCCATCAAACACTCCCAGAACAGGTACAACACGTGTTTAGATACAGAGTGAAGCTCCCTCGACACTGTCCCCATCAAACACTCCCAGGACAGGTACAGCAAGGGTTTAGATACAGAGTGAAGCTCCCGATACACTGTCACTATCAAATAATCCAATGACAGATACAGCATGGTGCTAGATTAAAGGAAAGGCTACCTCCTCATTGTGCACATCAAACAGCCCCAGGACAGGTACAGCACAGGGTTAGATACAGCTCAAATCTTCCTCTACATTTTGCCCCATCATTGTGTGTGTGTGTGTGTGTGTGTGTGTGTGTGTGTGTGTGTGTGTGTGTGGGAGAGAGAATGTGTGTGTGAGAGAGAGAGAGTGTGTGTGTGTGAGAGAGATTGTGTGTGAGAGAGAGAGAGTGTGTGCGTGTGTGAGAGAGAGTGTGTGAGAGAGATAGTGTGTGCGAGAGAGAGTGTGTGCGAGAGAGAGTGTGTGCGAGAGAGAGAGTGTGTGTGAGAGACAGAGTGTGTGCGAGAGAGAGAGTGTGTGCGAGAGAGAGAGTGTGTGCGAGAGAGAGAGTGTGTGCGAGAGAGAGAGCGTGTGCGTGAGAGAGAGCATGTGCGTGAGAGAGAGCGTGTGCGTGAGAGAGAGCATGTGCGTGAGAGAGAGTGTGTGTGTGTGAGAGAGAGAGAGTGTGTGAGGGAGATCGTGTGTGCGAGAGAGAGAGCGTGGGCGTGAGAGAGAGTGTGTGCGTGAGAGAGAGTGTGTGTGAGAGAGAGAGTGTGTGTGTGAGAGAGAGAGAGTGTGTGTGAGAGAGAGAGAGTGTGTGTGTGAGAGAGAGAGTGTGTGCGTGAGAGAGAGTGTGTGTGTGAGAGAGAGTGTGTGTGTGAGAGAGAGTGTGTGTGAGAGAGAGAGAGTGTGTGTGAGAGAGAGAGAGTGTGTGTGAGAGAGAGTGTGTGTGCGTGAGAGAGAGTGTATGTTTGAGAGAGTGTATGTGTGAGAGAGAGTGTGTGTGTGTGAGAGAGAGAGAGTGTGTGTGAGAGAGAGAGTGTGTGCGAGAGAGAGAGTGTGTGAGAGAGAGAGAGTGTGTGAGAGTGAGAGTGTGTGTGTGAGAGAGTGTGTGCGTGAGAGAGAGTGTGTGTGTGGGAGAGAGTATATGCTTGAGAGAGAGTCTATGTGTGAGAGAGAGAGTGTATGTGTGTGAGAGAGTGAGTGTATGTGTGTGTGAGAGACTGAGTGCATGTGTGTGAGAGTGTGACAATGAGAGAGAATGCATGCGTGAGAGTGTGTGAGCGTGAAAGTGTGTGTGAGAGAATGTGTGTGAGAGAGAATGTGTGAGAGAGAGAGAAAGTGTGTGTGAGAGAGAGAAAGAGCATGTGTGTGAGTAAGAGAGTGCGTAAGAGATAGTGCATGTGTGTGTGAGAGACAGAGAGAGCATGTGTGTGTGTGTGTGTGTGTGTGTGTCTGAGAGTGTGTAAGGAGAGCATGTGTGTGACCTGATCTTCCTCGACAGTCTATCAGTAACTGAATCACGGGATTAGATGCAAAGTAAAGCTCCCTCGACACTGTTCCCATCCAACACTCCCAGGAAAGGTACAGGTACAGCACAGAGTTCGATACAGAGTAAAGCTCTCTCTACACTGTTCCCATCAAACACTCCCAGGACAGGTACAGCACGGGGTTAGATACAGAGTAAAGCATCCTCTACACTGTTCCCATCAAACAGTCCCAGGACAGGTACAGCACGGGGTTAGATGTAGAGTAAAGCTCCCTCTACACTGTCCCCATCAAACAAACCAAGGACAGATACAGCACGGGATTAGATACAGAGTAAAGCTCCCTCTACACTGTCCCCAACAAACCCGCCCAGGACAGGTACAGCACGGGTTTAGATAAAGAGTAAAGCTCCCTCGACACTGTCCCCATCAAACAGTCCCAGGACAGGTACAACATGGGGTTAGATACAGGGTAAATCTCCCTCCATGCTGTCCCAATCAAACACTCCCGGAACAGATACAGCACGGGGTGAGATACAGAGTAAATCTCCCTCTACACTGTCCCCCATCAAACACTCCCAGGACAGGTACAGCACGGGATTAGATAGAGTAAAGCTCCCTCGACACTGTCCCCATCAAACACACCCACGACAGATACAGCAAGTGGTTAGATATAGAGTAAAGCTCCCACTTCACTGTCCTCATCAAACACTCCCAGGACATATACAGCACAGGGTTAGATACAGATAAAGCTCCCTCTACACTATCCCCATCAAACACTCCCAGGACATGTACAGCACAGGGTTAGATACTGATAAAGCTCCCTCTACACTATCCCCATCAAACACTCCCAGGACATGAACAGCACGGGTTTAGGTACAGAGTGAAGCTCCCTATACACTGTCCCCATCAAACACTCCCAGGACAGGTACAGCACGGGTTTAGATACAGAGTGAAGCTCCCTATACACTGTCCCCATCAAATAATCCAAAGACAGATACAGCATAGTGCTAGATTAAAGGAAAAGCTGCCTCCACATTGTGCACATCAAACAGCCCCAGGACAGGTACAGCACGGGGTTATATACAGCTCAAATCTTCCTCGACATTTTGCCCATCGTTGTATGTGTGTGTGTGTGTGAGAGAATGTGTGTGTGAGAGAGAGAGTGTGTGTGTGAGAGAGAGAGTGTGTGTGTGAGAGAGTGTGTGTGTGAGAGAATGTGTGTGTGAGAGAGAGAGTGTGTGTGTGAGAGAGAGTGTGTGAGAGAGAGTGTGTGTGTGTGAGAGAGAGAGTGTGTGTGTGAGAGAGAGTGTGTGAGAAAGAGTGTGTGTGTGAGAAAGAGTGTGTGTGAGAGAGAGAATGTGTGCGTGAGAGAGAGTGTGCGCGAGAGAGAGAGTGTGTGCGAGAGAGAGAGTGTGTGCGTGAGAGAGAGTGTGTGCGTGAGAGAGAGTATATGTTTGAGAGAGAGTGTATGTGTGAGAGAGGGAGTGTGTGTGTGAGAGAGTGTGTGAGAGAGTGATTGTGTGTGTGAGAGTGTGTGTGTGAGAGAGAGAGTATATGTTTGAAAGAGAGTGTAAGTGTGAGAGAGAGAGTGTATGTGTGTGAGAGAGTGAGTGTTTCTGTGTGTGTGAGAGACTGAGTGCATGTGTGTGAGAGTGTGTCAGTGAGAGAGAATGTGTGAGCGTGAAAGTGTGTGTGAGAGAATGTGTGTGAGAGAGAAAGTGTGTGAGAGAGAGAGAAAGAGTGTGTGTGACAGAGAGAAAGAGCATGTGTGTGAGTGAGAGAGTGCGTAAGAGATAGTGCATGTGTGTGTGAGAGACAGAGAGAGCATGTGTGTATGTCTGAGAGTGTGTAAGGAGAGCGTGTGTGTGACCTGATCTTCCTCTGCAGTCTATCAGTAACTGAATCACGGGATTAGATGCAAAGTAAAGCTCCCTCGACACTGTTCCCATCAAACACTCACAGGAAAGGTACAGGGACAGCACGGGGTGAGATACAGAGTAAAGCTCTCTCTGCACTGTTCCCATCCAACACTCCCAGGACAGATACAACACGGGGTTAGATACAGAGTAAAGCTCCCTCTACACTGTCCCCATCCAACACACCCAGGACAGATACAGCACGGGTTTAGATACAGCGTAAAGCTCACTGTACACTGTCCCCATCAAACAGTCCCAGAACAGATACAGCAAGGGGTTATAGAGTAAAGCTCCCTCCACACTGTCCCCATCAAACAAACCAAGGACAGATACAGCACGGGGTTAGATACAGAGTAAAGCTCCCTCTACACTGTCCCCCCATCAAACACTCCCAGGACAGGTACAGCACGGGGTTAGATACAGAGTAAAGCTTCCTCTACACTGTCCTCATCAAACAGTCCCAGGACAGATACAGCACGGGGTTAGATACAGATAAAACTCCCTCTACACTGTCACTATCAAATAACTATCAAATCTCCACATCATGACTATCAAATATTCCAATGACAGATACAGCATGGGGATAGATACAGGGAAAAGCTGCCTACACATCAAACACACCCAGGACAGGTACAGCATCGGGTGAGATACAGCGTAAATCTCCCTCTACATTGTGTGTGTGAGAGAGAATGTGTGTGTGTGAGAGAGAATATGAGGTTGTGTGTGTGTGTGAGAGGGAGAGTGTGAGAAAGAGAGACAATGTGTGATGGAGACAGAGTGCGTCTGAGAGAGAGTGAGTGTGTGTGTGAGAGAGAGTGTGTGTGTGTCTGAGAGTGTGAGAGAGTGTGTGTGTGAGAGAGAGAGCGTGTGTGTGAGAGAGAGTGTGTGTGTGTGTGTGTGAGATAGTATGTGTGTGTCTGAGAGTGTGAGAGAGTGTGTGTGCGAGAGAGAGAGAGCGTGTGTGTGTGTGAGATTATGTGTGTGTCTAAGAGTGTGTAAGAGAGAGTGTGTGTGTGTGAGCTGATCTTTTTCTACAGTCTATCGGTAACTGCAACACTATATTCTGCACCCTTTCCTCTCCTTCTCCCCTGTGCACTCTATGTACGGAATGTTTTGTCTGGATAGCGCACAAGAAACAATACTTCTCACTGCATCCCAACACAAATCAATCAAATCAAATCAAATTAACACGGTGAAGTTTGGACCCAGTGGGGTGACAGTTGTCTGAATACAGATTCTATCTTATTGTAACATTCAGGTACCACGTGTACTGAGCTCACCAGCGTTCTGTCTGTATTGTGTGAATCCAGTCTTGAAATATCCACTAATGTTGCTAATTCTGCCAAGACAGAAAGAGAAAGAGTGTTTGAATTCTCCGTGATTAGACCCCTTAACGATAAACAACATGGTGGATGAGAGGGATAGAGAGGGAGAGGAAGAGAGAGAGATGGAGCGATGGAGAGTAACAGAGAGATAGGGAGAGGGAGCAAAGCAGAGAGTAACAGTTAGACAGTGTAGAATAGAGATTAATTCAGATGGGTAGTTAGTGTCAGGGGAGTCCAAGACGCTACATAAGCAAGGTAAAGATTTGAAAATGGAGGAGTGTTTCTTACCCACTTTTAAAAGACAATCCACACTCACACCAGTCACATTTCACACTCTCTGCTCAGTCCTGTGTTGGGGGGTTTTGAGTGTGTAATCAGTGTTTGCTTTTCTCAAACCGCACTGATATTCCCAACAAGGGCAAGAGGTTTCAGTGTTTAAACATGTAAACATTTAAAAACAAAAGCAGACAGGATTTGGTTAAATCTCACGGGATCCAGGGTGAGGTAGCCAAATGGGTATAAAATAGGCTTGATGACAGAAGACAGAGGGTGGTTGTCGAGGGTTGTTTTTTTGGTCAAACTGGAGGCCTGTGACCAGCGGGGTGCCTCAGGGATCGGTGCTGGGTCCACTGTTATTTGTCATTTATATTAATGATTTGGATGAGAATTTAGGAGGCATGGTTTGTAAGTTTGCAGTTGACACCAAGATTTGTGGCATAGTGGACAGTGAAGAAGGTTATCTAGGGTTGCAATGGGGTCTTGATCAATTGGGCCAGTGGGCTGTTGAATGGCAGGTGTAGTTTAATTTAGATAAATGCAAGGTGATACATTTTGGTGGATCGAACCAACACAGGACTTACTCAGTTAATGGTAGGGTGTTGGTGAGAGTTACAGAACAAAGGGATCTCGGGGTACAGATTGACAGCTCCTTGAAAGTGGAGTCACAGGTGGATAGAGTGGTGAAGAAGGCATTCCACATGCTTGGTTGCATTGGTCAGAACATGGAACACAGGAGTTGGGACGTCTTGTTGGAGTTGTACAAGACATTGGTAAGACCACACTTGGAATGCTGTGTATTGTTCTGGTCACCCTTATAGAAAGGAGATTATTAAGCTAGAAAGTGTGCAGAAAAGAATGACTGGGATGCTATGGGGTCCTGATGGTTTGAGTTATAATGAGAGGCTGGATACTCTGGGACTTTTTTCCCTTGAGTTGGCTTAGTGGTGTTCTTATAGAGGTCTCTAAAATAATGAGGGCATGGATACAGCAGCTTTATCGAACCTTAGTTAGGCCGCACTTGGAATATAGTGTTCAATTCTGATCGACACACTACCAGAAAGATGTGGAGGCTTTGGAGAGGGTTCAGAAAAGATTTACCAGGATGTTTCCTAGGATGGAGGGCATTAGCTCTGAGGAGAGATTGGAGAAACTTGGTTTGTTCTCACTGGAACGACGGAGGTTGAGGGATGACCTGATAGAATTCTACAAGATTATGAGGGGCATGGACAGAGTGGATAGTCAGAAGCTTTTTACCAGGGTGGAAGATTCAAAATCTAGGGGGCATAGGTTTAAGGTGTGAGGGGCAAGGTTTAAAGGAGATGTACAAGGCAAGTTTTTTTACACAGAGGGTGGTGGGTGCCTGGAACTCGCTGCCGGGGGAGGGAGTGGAAGCAGATACGATAGTGAGTTTTACGGAACGTCTGGACAAATACATGAATAGGATGGGAATAGAGGGATATGGTCCCCGGAAGGGTAGGGGGTTTTAGTTCAGTCGGGCAGCATGGTTGGTGCAGGCTTGGAGGGCCGAAGGGCCTGTTCCTGTGCTGTAATTCTCTTTGTTCTTTGATAAGCTCGTCAACATCTTTTCCAAAAGGGAGGGGAGTCTAAAACTAGAAGACATAGGTTTCAGGTGAGAGGGGAGAGGGTCCAGAGGGCAATTCTTTTCACACATAGGGTGGTGAGGGATTGGAACAAGCTGCCAGAGGTCGGAGTAGAAGCGGACACAATTTTATATTTTAAAAAGCATTTAGACAGTTATTCTGGTAAGATTGGTATGGAGGGATTTGGGCCAAACGCAAGGCATTTGATACGAGCTTAATGGTAAAAACTGGGTGGCAGGGAAAAGTTGGGCCAAAGGGCCCATTTGTATCTGAGCTCTGTTTTCTGCCCGGAAACCATTTCTCAATCCATCCCAGTATTTTCCAAATTTGTGGATTGGACACAGTAAATTGCCGTTTCCTGTCCAAAGCTGTGTTGGTTCGGCGGATTAAGGTAAATGTGTGGGGTTACGGGGATAGGGCTGGGTCAAGGGCCTTGGTAAGATACTGTGTCAGAGAGTCAGTACAGACTCGATGGGCTGAATGGCCTCCTTCTGCACTGCAGGGAATCTGTGACTCTACTATTAAGATCCCTTTGTCATTTGAAGCTTCCAGCTAAAATGCTGACAATGCTGCCTATTTCTGTGCACTTTGGCAAACGTTCTGTCTCATCACCGGGCGACACGGTGGCACAGTGGTTAGCACTGCTGACTCACAGCGCCAGGGATCTGGGTTCGATTCCCCGCCTCGAGTGACTGTCTGTGTGGAGTTTGCACGTTTGCTAAATTGCCTCTGAGTGTCAGGGGGATTCGGGCCTGGGTGGGATTATTGTCAGGGCAGGCTTGTTGGGCTGAATGGCCTCATTCTGCAGTGTAGGAATTCTATGGCTCTTGGATCTTAAGTGGTTGATAAAGAGTGAAACTGAGACACAAACTGGGGCTTTGCAGCAGCAGACAGAATGGGAATCATTGCATCCTGCAGGGATTTTTATTACAGAATCAATTTCAGAAAATTTACAACTCAAAATTAACAACAGCAAAGTGTGGGATTGCAAACTTGGAATGATTAGCCCAGGACTAAAGTTTAAAAGCTACAGATTGACATTCAGAAACAAGAGATGGCCTCACATCTTCAATTCTGTGATTGTCCCCCATCTCCTGCTCTGAATATTACAAAATCTCTGCCCCCTTCATGCGTCTGGAGACTTTGAAAGTTACGCAGACATTGGTAAAACTTTCCTTTATCTCAAGGCATCTCCTGTGAAATACTCAACTTCTGCAAAGAGACACAATCTAATTGACACTTTCTGAATCTCCTTTCAAACAACCTCCCAACCCCACTGTGCAGGATGCAGGAATGTCACCTTTTGTCACATTCCCCAACACAATTGTTGACACCTTTTCGGGACAGGAAAAGTAGATTCAACTGACAGATTCTGAGCCCCAGGTTGAATCTTTAAGATGTAAAAATGAACTGAAACCCCAGGTCTCTCTGTTCCTGCATCCATTTTAACATTGACCCATTGATTTTAAATTGCTTCTCCTGTGTGTAAAATACCATCTATCAACTTCGGGTTTGAACATTAATAAGTGACTGAGCATCAACTGTGAATTATAGAAGGTAGTTCCAAACTAATATCACACCTGGTGTGGCAAAGTGTTCCTGAATTTCACTCCGAAAAGTCGAAAACCCTAAACATTGTCTAAAATCCAATGTCCCCCAAGTCCTGTCCCCATCAAACACTCCCAGGACAGGTACAGCACAGGGTTAGGTACAGAGTATAGCTCCCTCGACACTGTCCCCATTAAACACTCCCAGGACAAATACAGCACGGGGTTCAGTACAGAGTAAAGGTCCCTCTATACTGTCCCCCATCAAACACTCGCAGGACAGGGACAGCACAGGGTAAGATACAGAGCAAAGCTCGCTCTACACTGTCCCCATAAAACACTTCCAGGACAGGTACAGCACGGGGTTAGATACAGAGTAAAGCTCCCTCTATACTGTCCCCCATCAAACACACCCAGGACAGGTACAGCACGGGTTTTGATACAGAGTGAAGCTCCCTCGACACTGTCCCCATCAAACACTCCCAGGACAGGTACAGCACGGGGTTAGATACAGAGTGAAGCTCCCTATACACTGTCACTATCAAATAAACCAATGACAGATACAGCATGGTGCTAGATTAAAGGAAAAGCTGCCTCCACATTGTGCACATCAAACACACCCAGGACAGGTACAGCACGGGGTTCGATACAGCTCAAATCTTCCTCTACATTTTGCCCCATCACTGTGTGTGTGAGAGAGAGAGAGTGTGTGTGTGTGAGAGAGATAGTGTGCGAGAGAGTGTGTGAGAAAGTGTGTGTGTGTGAGAGAGAGAGTGTGAGAGAGAGAGTGTGCGAGAGAGAGAGTGTGCAAGAGAGTGTGTGCGAGAGAGAGTGTGTGCGAGAGAGAGTGTGTGCGAGAGAGAGTGTGTGCGAGAGAGAGTGTGTGCGAGAGAGAGAGTGTGTGCGAGAGAGAGAGTGTGTGCGAGAGAGAGAGTGTGTGCGAGAGAGAGAGTGTGTGCGAGAGAGAGAGTGTGTGCGAGAGAGAGAGTGTGTGCAAGAGAGAGAGTGTGCGCGAGAGGGAGTGTGTGCGCGAGAGGGAGTGTGTGTGCAAGAGAGAGTGTGTGCGAGAGAGTGTGTGTGAGAGAGCGTGTGTGTGAGAGAGCGTGTGTGTGAGAGAGTGTGTGCGTGAGAGAGAGAGTGTGTGTGAGAGAGAGTGTGTGCGTGTGAGAGAGTGGATGTTTGAGAGAGTGTATGTGTGAGAGAGAGTGTGTGTGTGAGAGAGAGAGAGAGAGTGCGAGAGAGAGAGCGTGTGTGTGAGAGAGAGTGTGTGCGAGAGAGAGTGTGTGTGTGAGAGAGAGTGTGTGTGTGAGAGAGTGTGTGTGTGAGAGGGAGTATATGCTTGAGAGAGAGTGTATGTGTGTGAGAGAGAGTGAATGTGTGTGAGAGAGTGAGTGTATGTGTGTGTGAGAGACTGAGTGCATGTGTGTGAGAGTGTGACAGTGAGAGAGAGTGCATGGGTGAGAGTGTGTGAGCGTGAAAGTGTGTGTGAGAGAATGTGTGTGAGAGAGAAAGTGTGTGTGTGTGTGAGAGAGAGTGTGCGAGAGAGAGAGTGTGTGCGAGAGAGAGAGTGTGTGCGAGAGAGAGTGTGTGAGAGAGAGAGAGTGTGTGCGAGAGAGAGAGTGTGTGCGAGAGAGAGAGTGTGTGCGAGAGAGAGTGTGTGCGAGAGAGAGAGTGTGTGCGAGAGAGAGAGTGTGTGCGAGAGAGAGAGTGTGTGCGAGAGAGAGAGTGTGTGCGAGAGAGAGAGTGTGTGCGAGAGAGAGAGTGTGTGCGAGAGAGAGAGTGTGTGCGAGAGAGAGAGTGTGTGCGAGAGAGAGAGTGTGTGCGAGAGAGAGAGTGTGTGCGAGAGAGAGAGTGTGTGCGAGAGAGAGAGTGTGTGCGAGAGAGAGAGTGTGTGCGAGAGAGAGAGTGTGTGCGAGAGAGAGAGTGTGTGCGAGAGAGAGAGTGTGTGCGAGAGAGAGAGAGCGTGTGCGAGAGAGAGAGAGCGTGTGCGAGAGAGGGAGAGCGTGTGCGAGAGAGAGAGTGTGTGCGAGAGAGAGAGAGCGTGTGCGAGAGAGAGAGTGTGTGCGAGAGAGAGAGAGCGTGTGCGAGAGAGAGAGCGTGCGCGAGAGAGAGAGCGTGTGCGTGAGAGAGAGCGTGTGCGAGAGAGAGAGCGTGTGCGTGAGAGAGAGTGTGTATGTGTGAGAGAGAGTGTGTGCGTGAGAGTGTGTGTGTGCGAGAGAGAGAGCGTGTGCGTGAGAGAGAGTGTGTGTGTGTGAGAGAGAGTGTGTGCGAGAGAGAGAGCGTGTGCGAGAGAGAGAGCGTGTGCGAGAGAGAGAGCGTGTGCGTGAGAGAGAGTGTGTGTGTGTGAGAGAGAGAGTGTGTGCGAGAGAGAGAGCGTGTGCGAGAGAGAGAGCGTGTGCGAGAGAGAGAGCGTGTGCGTGAGAGAGAGTGTGTGTGTGTGAGAGAGAGTGTGTGCGTGAGAGAGAGAGTGTGTGTGTGAGAGAGAGAGAGAGTGCGTGAGAGAGAGTGTGTGCGTGAGAGAGAGTGTATGTGTGTGAGAGAGAGAGTGTATGTGTGTGAGAGAGTGAGTGTATGTGTGTGTGAGAGAGAGTGTATCTGTGTGTGTGTGTGAGAGACTGAGTGCATGTGTGTGAGAGTGTGTCAGTGAGAGAGAATGCATGGGTGAGAGTGTGTGAGCGTGAAAGTGTGTGTGAGAGAATGTGTGAGAGAGAAAGTGTGTGTGAGAGAGAAAGTGTGTGAGAGAGAGAAAGTGTGTGTGACAGAGAGAAAGAGCATGTGTGTGAGTGAGAGAGTGCGTAAGAGATAGTGTATGTGAGTGTGAGAGGCAGAGAGAGCGTGTGTGTATGTGTGTGTGTGTGTGTGTCTGAGAGTGTGTAAGGAGAGCGTGTGTGTGACCTGATCTTCCTCGGCAGTCTATCAGTAACTGAATCACGGGATTAGATGCAAAGTAAAGCTCCCTTGACACTGTTCCCATCAAACACACCCAGGAAAGGTACAGGTACAGCACAGAGTTCGATACAGAGTAAAGCTCTCTCTCCACTGTCCCCATCCAACACACCCAGGACAGATACAGCACGGGGTTAGAGACAGCGTAAAGCTCCCACTACACTGTCCCCATCAAACACTCCCAGGACAGTTCCAGCACGGGGTTAGATACAGATTAAAGCTCACTGTACACTGTCCCCATCAAACCGTCCCAGAACAGATACAGCACGGGGTTAGATATAGAGTAAAGCTCCCTCTACACTGTCCCCATCAAACAAACCAAGGACAGATACAGCATGGGGTTAGATACAGAGTAAAGCTCCCTCTGCACTGTCCCCAACAAACTCGCCCAGGACAGGTACAGCACGGGTTTAGATACAGAGTAAAGCTCCCTCGAGACTGTCCCCATCAAACACTCCCAGGACAGGTACAGCACAGGGTTAGATACAGAATAAAGCTCCCTCTACACTGTCCCCATCAAACACTCCCAGGACAGGTACAGCACGGGGTTAGATACAGAGTAAAGCTCCCTCTACACTGTCCCCCATCAAACACTCCCAGGACAGGTACAGCACGGGGTTAGATACAGAGTAAAGCTCCCTCTACACTGTCCCCATCAAACACTGCCAGGACAGGTACAGCACGGTGTTAGATACAGAGTAAAGCTCCCTCTACACTGTCCCCCATCAAACACTCCCAGGACAGGTACAGCACGGGGTTAGATACAGAGTAAAGCTCCCTCGAGACTGTCCCCATCAAACACTCCCAGGACAGGTACAACACGGGGTTAGATACAGAGTAAAGCTCCCTCTACACTGTCCCCATCAAACACTCCCAGGACAGGTACAGCACAGGGTTAGATACAGAGTAAAGCTCCCTCTACACTGCCCTCATCAAACACTCCCAGGACAAGGACAGCACGGGTTTAGATACAGAGTGAAGCTCGCTCGACACTGTCCCCATCAAACACTCCCAGGACAGGTACAGCACGGGTTTAGATACAGAGTAAAGCTCTCTCTACACTGTTCCCATCAAACACTCCCAGGACAGGGACAGCATGGGTTAGATACAGAGTAAAGCTCCCTCTGCACTATCCCCATCAAACACTCCAAGAACAGATACAGCAGGGGGTTAGATATGGAGTAAAGCTCCCTCTACAATATCCCCATCAGACAAACCAAGGACAGGTACAGCACGGGGTTAGATATAGAGTAAAGCTCCCTCGACACTGTCCCCATCAAAGACTCCCAGGACAGGTACAGCACGGGGTTAGATACAGAGTAAAGTTCCCTCGATACTGTCCCCATCAAACACTCCCAGGACAGGCACAGCATGGGTTAGATACAAAGTAAAGCTCCCTCTGCACTATCCCCATCAAACACTCCAAGAACAGATACAGCAGGGGGTTAGATATGGAGTAAAGCTCCCTCTACAATATCCCCATCAGACAAACCAAGGACAGGTACAGCACGGGGTTAGATACAGAGTAAAGCTCCCTCTTCACTGTCCCCATGAAACACTCCCAGGACAGGTACAGCAAGTTGTTAGATATAGAGTAAAGCTCCCTTGACACTGTCCCCATCAAACACTCCCAGGACAGCTACAGCATGGGGTTAGATACAGTGTAAATCTCCCTCTCCACTGTCCCCATCAAACACTCCTGGAACAGATATTATAAGATAATGCGGGGGCTGGATAGGGTGGAGGCGGAGAGATTCTTCCCACTTCGTAAGGAAGTTAAAACTAGAGGACACATCCTCAAAATAAAGGGGGGTCGGTTTAAGACAGAGTTGAGGAGGAACTTCTTCTCCCAGAGGGTGGTGAATCTCTGGAATTCTCTGCCCACTGAGGTGGTGGAGGCTACCTCGCTGAATATGTTTAAAGCGCGGATGGATGGATTCCTGATCGGTAAGGGAATTAAGGGTTATGGGGATCAGGCGGGTAAGTGGTACTGATCCACGTCAGATCAGCCATGATCTTATTGAATGGCGGGGCAGGCTCGAGGGGCTAGATGGCCTACTCCTGCTCCTATTTCTTATGTTCTTATGTTCTAACAGATACAGCACGGGGTGAGATACAGAATAAATCTCCGTCTACACTGTCCCCATCAAACACTCCCAGCACAGGTACAGCAAGTGGTTAGATATAGAGTAAAGCTCCCACTTCACTGTCCTCATCAAACACTCCCAGGACATATACAGCACAGGGTTAGATACAGATAAAGCTCCCTCTACACTGTCCCCATCAAACACTCCCAGGACATGTACAGCACGGGTTTAGATACAGACTGAAGCTCCCTCGACACTGTCCCCATCAAACACTCCCAGGACAGGTACAGCACGGGGTGAGATACAGAGTGAAGCTCCCTATACACTGTCCCCATCAAATAATCCAATGATAGATACAGCATGGTGCGAGATTAATGGAAAAGCTGCCTCCACATTGTGCACATCAAACAGACCCAGGACAGGTACAGCACGGGGTTAGATACAGCTCAAATCTTCCTCTACATTTTGCCCATCATTGTGTGTGTGTGTGTGTGTGTGTGTGTGTGTGAGAGAGAGAGAGTTTGTGTGTGTGAGAGAGTGTGTGTGCGAGAGAGAGAGAGTGTGTGAGAAAGTGTGTGTGTGTGTGTGTGAGAGAGTGTGTGCGAGAGAGAGAGTGTGTGCGAGAGAGAGTGTGTGCGTGTGAGAGAGTGTGTGTGAGAAAGAGTGTGTGTGTGAGAAAGAGAGTGTGTGTGTGAGAGAGAGAGAGTGTGAGAGAGAGTGTGTGCGAGAGAGAGAGTGTGTGTGTGAGAGTGATTGTGTGTGTGAGAGTGATAGTGTGTGTGAGTGTGTGTGTGCGAGAGAGAGAGTATATGGTTGAGAGAGAGTGTATGTGTGAGAGAGTGTGTGTGTGTGAGAGTGAGTGTATCTGTGTGTGTGTGAGAGACTGAGTATATGTGTGTGTGAGAGACTGAGTGCATGTGTGTGAGAGTGTGTCAGTGAGAGATAATGCATGGGTGAAAGTGTGTGTGAGAGAATGTGTGTGAGAGAGAGAGAAAGAGTGTGTGTGACAGAGAGAAAGAGCATGTGTGTGAGTGAGAGAGTGCGTAAGAGATAGTGTATGTGTGTGTGAGACAGAGAGAGCATGTGTGTGTGTTTGAGTGTGTGTGTGTGTGTGTCTGAGAGTGTGTAAGGAGAGTGTGTGTGTGACCTGATCTTCCTCTACAGTCTATCAGTGACTGAATCACGGGATTAGATGCAAAGTAAAGCTCCCTCGACACTGTTCCCATCAAACACTCCCAGGAAAGGTACAGGTACAGCACAGAGTTCAATACAGAGTAAAGCTCTCTCTACACTGTCCCCATTCAACACACCCAGGACAGGTACAGCACAGGGTTAGATACAGAGTAAAGCTCCCTCGTCACTGTCCCCATGAAACACTTCCAGGACAGGTACAGCACGGGGTTAGATACAGATAAAGCTCCCTCTACACTGTCACTATCAAATAACTATCAAATCTCCACATCATGACAATCAAATATTCCAATGACAGATACAGACTGGGGATAGATGCAGGGAAAAGCTGCCTACACATCAAACACACCCAGGACAGGTACAGCATCGGGTGAGATACAGCGTAAATCTCCCTCCACATTGTGTGTGAGAGAGAATGTGTGTGTGTGAGAGAGAGAATATGAGTTTGTGTGTGTGTGTGAGAGGGAGAGTGTGAGAAAGAGAGACAATGTGTGATGGAGACAGAGTGCATCTGAGAGAGTGAGTGTGTGTGTGAGAGAGAGTGTATGTGTGTCTGAGAGTGTGAGAGAGTGTGTGTGTGAGAGAGAGAGAGTGTGTGTGTGAGAGAGAGAGCGTGTGTGTGTGAGAGAGAGTGTGTGTGTGAGATAGTATGTGTGTGTCTGAGAGTGTGAGAGAGTGTGTGTGCGAGAGAGAGAGAGCGTGTGTGTGTGAGAGAGAGAGCGTGTGTGTGTGAGAGTGTGTGTGTGTGTGTGAGATAGTATGTGTGTGTCTGAGAGTGTGAGAGAGTGTGTGTGTGAGAGAGAGAGAGCGTGTGTGTGTGTGAGATTATGTGTGTGTCTAAGACTGTGTAAGAGAGAGTGAGTGTGTGTGTGAGAGAGAGAGAGTGTGTGTGTGTCTGAGAGTGTGAGAGAGTGTGTGTGTGAGAGAGAGAGTGTGTGTGTGTGTGAGAGAGAGAGAGCGTGTGTGTGTGTGAGAGAGTGTGTGTGAGAGAGAGAGAGCGTGTGTGTGTGAGAGAGTGTGTGTGTGTGTGAGATAGTATGTGTGTGTCTGAGAGTGTGAGAGAGTGTGTGTACGAGAGAGAGAGAGCGTGTGTGTGTGTGAGATTATGTGTGTGTCTAAGAGTGTGTAAGAGAGAGTGTGTGTGTGTGAGCTGACCTTTCTCTACACCCTATCAGTAACCGCAACACTATATTCTGCACCCTTTCCTCTCCTTCTCCCCTGTGCACTCTATGTACGGAATGTTTTGTCTGTATAGCGCACAAGAAACAATACTTCTCACTGCATCCCAACACAAATCAATCAAATCAAATCAAATTAACACGCTGAAGTTTGGACCCTGTGGGGTGACAGTTGTCTGAATACAGATTCTATCTTATTGTAACATTCAGGTACCACGTGTACTGAGCTCACCAGCGTTCTGTCTGTATTGTGTGAATCCAGTCTTGAAATATCCACTCATGTTGCTAATTCTGCCAAGACAGAAACAGAAAGAGTGTTTGAATTCTCCGTGATTAGACCCCTTAACGATAAACAACATGGTGGATGAGAGGGATAGAGAGAGGGAGAGGGATAGAGAGAGAGAGAGGGAGAGGAAGAGAGAGAGATGGAGCGATGCAGAGTAACAGAGAGGTTGGGAGAGGGAGCAATGCAGAGAGTAACAGTTAGACAGTGAGGAATAGAGATTAATTCAGATGGATAGTGAGTGTCAGGGGAGTCCAAGACGCTACATAAGCAAGGTAAAGATTTGAAAATGGAGGAGTGTTTCTTACCCACTTTTAAAAGACAATCCACACTCACACCAGTCACATTTCACACTCTCTGCTCAGTCCTGTGTTGGGGGGTGTTGAGTGTATAATCAGTGTTTGCTTTTCTCAAACCGCACTGATATTCCCAACAAGGGCAAGAGGTTTCAGTGTTTAAACATGTAAACATTTAAAAACAAAAGCAGACAGGATTTGGTTAAATCTCACGGGATCCAGGGTGAGGTAGCCAAATGGATATAAAATAGGCTTGATGACAGAAGACAGAGGGTGGTTGTCGAGGGTTGTTTTTTTGGTCAAACTGGAGGCCTGTGACCAACGGGGTGCCTCAGGGATCGGTGCTGGGTCCACTGTTATTGGTCATTTATATTAATGATTTGGATGAGAATTTAGGAGGCATGGTTTGTAAGTTTGCAGATGACACCAAGATTAGTGGCATAGTGGACAGTGAAGAAGGTTATCTAGGGTTGCAATGGGATATTGATCAGTTGGGCCAGTGGGCTGTTGAATGGCAGATGGAGTTTAATTTAGATAAATGCAAGGTGATACATTTTGGTGGATCGAACCAACACAGGACTTACTCAGTTAATGGTAGGGTGTTGGTGAGAGTTACAGAACAAAGGGATCTCGGGGTACAGATTGATAGCTCCTTGAAAGTGGAGTCACAGGTGGATAGAGTGGTGAAGAAGGCATTCCACATGCTTGGTTGCATTGGTCAGAACATGGAACACAGGAGTTGGGACGTCTTGTTGAAGTTGTACAAGACATTGGTAAGACCACACTTGGAATGCTGTGTATTGTTCTGGTCACCCTTATAAAAAGGAGATTATTAAGCTCGAAAGTGTGCAGAAAAGAATGACTGGGATGCTATGGGGTCCTGATGGTTTGAGTTATAATGAGAGGCTGGATACTCTGGGACTTTTTTCCCTTGAGTTGGCTTAGTGGTGTTCTTATAGAGGTCTCTAAAATAATGAGGGCATGGATACAGCAGCTTTATCGAACCTTAGTTAGGCCGCACTTGGAATATAGTGTTCAATTCTGATCGACACACTACCAGAAAGATGTGGAGGCTTTGGAGAGGGTTCAGAAAAGATTTACCAGGATGTTTCCTAGGATGGAGGGCATTAGCTCTGAGGAGAGATTGGAGAAACTTGGTTTGTTCTCACTGGAACGACGGAGGTTGAGGGGCGACCTGATAGAATTCTACAAGATTATGAGGGGCATGGACAGAGTGGATAGTCAGAAGCCTTTTACCAGGGTGGAAGATTCAAAATCTAGGGGGCATAGGTTTAAGGTGTGAGGGGCAAGGTTTAAAGGAGATGTACAAGGCACGTTTTTTTACACAGAGGGTGGTGGGTGCCTGGAACTCGCTGCCGGGGGAGGGAGTGGAAGCAGATACGATAGTGAGTTTTACGGAACGTCTGGACAAATACATGAATAGGATGGGAATAGAGGGATATGGTCCCCGGAAGGGTAGGGGGTTTTAGTTCAGTCGGGCAGCATGGTTGGTGCAGGCTTGGAGGGCCGAAGGGCCTGTTCCTGTGCTGTAATTCTCTTTGTTCTTTGATAAGCTCGTCAACATCTTTTCCAAAAGGGAGGGGAGTCTAAAACTAGAAGACATAGGTTTAAGGTGAGAGGGGAGAGGGTCCAGAGGGTAATTCTTTTCACACATAGGGTGGTGAGGAATTGGAACAAGCTGCCAGAGGTCGGAGTAGAAGCGGACACAATTTTATATTTTAAAAAGCATTTAGACAGTTATTCTGGTAAGATTGGTATGGAGGGATTTGGGCCAAACGCAAGGCATTTGATACGAGCTTAATGGTAAAAACTGGGTGGCAGGGAAAAGTTGGGCCAAAGGGCCCATTTGTATCTGAGCTCTGTTTTCTGCCCGGAAATCATTTCTCAATCCATCCCAGTATTTTCCAAATTTGTGGATTGGACACAGTAAATTGCCGTTTCCTGTCCAAAGCTGTGTAGGTTCGGTGGATTAAGGTAAATGTGTGGGGTTACGGGGATAGGGCTGGGTCAAGGGCCTTGGTAAGATACTGTGTCAGAGAGTCAGTACAGACTCGATGGGCTGAATGGTCTCCTTCTGCACTGCAGGGATTCTGTGACTCTACTATTAAGATCCCTTTGTCATTTGAAGCTTCCAGCTAAAATGCTGACAATGCAGAGAGTAACAGTTAGACAGTGAGGAATAGAGATTAATTCAGATGGATAGTGATACAGATAAAGCTCCCTCTACACTACCCCCATCAAACACTCCCAGGACATGTACAGCACGGGTTTAGATACAGAGTGAAGCTCCCTCGACACTGTCCCCATCAAACACTCCCAGGACAGGTACAGCACGGGGTGAGATACAGAGTGAAGCTCCCTATACACTGTCCTCATCAAATAATCCAATGACAGATACAGCATGGTGCTAGATTAATGGAAAAGCTGCCTCCACATTGTGCACATCAAAGAGACCCAGGACAGGTACAGCACGGGGTTAGAGACAGCTCAAATCTTTCTCTACATTTTGCCCATCATTGTGTGTGTGTGTGTGTGTGAGAGAGAGTGTGTGTGTGTGAGAGAGAGTGTGTGTGCGAGAGAGAGAGAGAGTGTGTGTGAGAGAGAGAGTGTGTGTGTGTGAGAGAGTGTGTGCGAGAGAGAGAGAGTGTGTGAGAAAGTGTGTGTGAGAGAGAGAGTGTGTGTGAGAGAGAGTGTGTGCGAGAGAGAGTGCGTGCGTGTGAGAGTGTGTGTGTGAGAAAGAGTGTGTGTGTGAGAAAGAGTGTGTGTGTGTGTGAGAGAGAGTGTGTGTGAGAGAGAGAGAGTGTGTGTGAGAGAGAGTGTGTGTGTGAGAGAGAGAGAGTGTGTGTGAGAGAGAGAGTGTGAGAGAGAGAGAGTATATGTTTGAGAGAGAGTGTATGTGTGTGAGAGAGTGAGTGTATGTGTGTGAGAGAGTGAGTGCATGTGTGTGTGTGTGAGAGAGACTGAGTGCATGTGTGTGAGAGTGTGTCAGAGAGAGAGAATGCATGGGTGAGAGTGTGTGAGCGTGAAAGTGTGTGTGAGAGAATGTGTGTGAGAGAGAATGTGTGTGAGAGAGAATGTGTGTGAGAGGGAAAGTGTGTGTGTGACAGAGAGAAAGAGCATGTGTGTGAGTGAGAGAGTGCGTAAGAGATAGTGTATGTGTGTGTGAGAGACAGAGAGAGCATGTGTGTGTGTGTGTATGTGTGTGTGTGTGTCTGAGAGTGTGTAAGGAGAGCGTGTGTGTGACCTGATCTTCCTCTGCAGTCTATCAGTAACTGAATCACGGGATTAGATGCAAAGTAAAGCTCCATCGACACTGTTCCCATCAAACACTCCCAGGAAAGGTACAGGTACAGCACAGAGTTCGATACAGAGTAAAGCTCTCTCGACACTGTTCCCATCAAACACTCCCAGGACAGACACAGCACAGAGTTCGATACAGAGTAAAGCTCCCTCGACACTGTCCCCATCCAACACACCCAGGACAGATACAGCACGGGGTTAGATACAGAGTAAAGCTCACTGTACACTGTCCCCATCAGCAGTCCCAGGACAGGTACAGCACGGGGTTAGATACAGCTCAAATGTTTCTCTACATTTTGCCCATCTTGAGTGTGTGTGTGTGTGTGTGTGAGAGAGTGTGTGTGTGTGAGAGAGAGTGTATGCGAGAGAGAGAGTGTGTGAGAAAGTGTGTGTGTGAGAGAGAGAATGTGTGTGAGAGAGAGAATGTGTGTGAGAGAGAGAGTGTGTGAGAGAGTGTGTGCGAGAGAGAGAGTGTGTGAGAAAGTGTGTGTGTGTGTGCGAGAGTGTGTGCGAAAGAGAGAGAGTGTGTGAGGAAGTGTGTGTGTGAGAGAGAGTGTGTGAGAAAGTGTGTGTGTGAGAGAGAATGTGTGTGAGAGAGTGTGTGTGCGAGAGAGAGAGTGTGCGCGTGAGAGAGAGTGTGTGTGAGAGAGAGTGTATGTGTGAGAGAGAGAGTGTGTGCGTGAGAGAGAGTGTGTGCGTGAGAGAGAGTGTGTGCGTGAGAGAGAGTGTGTGCGTGAGAGAGAGTGTGTGCGTGAGAGAGAGTGTGTGCGTGAGAGAGAGTATATGTTTGAGAGAGAGTGTATATGTGCGAGAGAGAGTGTGTGTGAGACAAAGTGTGTGTGTGAGAGAGAGTGTGTGTGAGAGAGAGAGTGTGTGTGTGACAGAGAGTGTATGTGTGAGAGAGAGAGTGTCTGTGTGTGAGAGAGTGTGTGTATGTGTGTGAGAGAGTGAGTGTATGTGTGTGAGAGAGTGAGTGTATGTGTGTGTGAGAAACTGAGTGCATGTGTGTGAGAGTGTGTCAGTTGGAGAGAATGCATGGGTGAGAGTGTGTGAGCGTGAAAGTGTGTGTGAGAGAGAAAGTGTGTGTGAGAGGGAAAGTGTGTGTGAGAGAATGTGTGTGAGAAAGTGTGTGAGAGAGAGAGAAAGAGTGTGTGTGACAGAGAGAAAGAGCATGTGTGTGAGTGAGAGAGTGCGTAAGAGATAGTGTATGTGTGTGTGAGAGACAGAGAGAGCATGTGTGTGTGTCTGAGAGTGTGTAAGGAGAGCATGTGTGTGACCTGATCTTCCTCTGCAGTCTATCAGTAACTGAATCACGGGATTAGATGTAAACTAAAGCTCCTTCGACACTGTTCCCATCAAACACTCCCAGGACAGACACAGCACAGAGTTCGATACAGAGTAAAGCTCCCTCTACACTGTCCCCATCCAACACACCCAGGACAGATACAGCACGGGTTTAGACACAGAGTAAAGCTCTCTCTACACTGTCCCCATCCAACACACCCAGGACAGATACAACACCGGGTTAGATACAGAGTAAAGCTCCCTCTACACTGTCCCCATCAAACACTCCCAGGACAGATACAGCACAGGTTTAGATACAGCGTAAAGCTCAATGTACACTGTCCCCATCAAACAGTCCCAGAACAGATACAGCACGGGGTTAGGTATAGAGTAAAGCTCCCTCTACACTGTCCCCATCAAACAAACCAAGTACAGGTACAGCACGGGTTCAGATACAGAGTAAAGCTCCCTCGATACTGTCCCCATCAAACACTCCCAGGACAGGGACAGCATGGGTTAGATACAGAGTAAAGCTCCCACTGCACTATCCCCATGAACCACTCCAACAACAGATACAGCAAGTGGTTAGATATAGAGTAAAGCTCCCACTTCACTGTCCTCATCAAACACTCCCAGGACAGGTACAGCACAGGGTTAGATACAGAGTGAAGCTCCCTCTACACTGTCCCCATCAAATAATCCAATGACAGATACAGCATGGTGCTAGATTAAAGGAAAAGCTGCCTCCACATTGTGCACATCAAACAGACCCAGGACAGGTACAGCACAGGGTTAGATACAGCTCAAATGTTTCTCTACATTTTGCCCATCTTGTGTGTGTGTGTGTGTGTGTGTGTGTGAGAGAGAGTGTGTGTGTGTGAGAGAGAGTGTATGCGAGAGAGAGAGTGTGAGAGAAAGTGTGTGTGTGAGAGAGAGAATGTGTGTGAGAGAGAGTGTGTGAGAGAGAGTGTGTGCGAGAGAGAGAGAGTGTGTGAGAAAGTGTGTGTGTGAGAGAGAATGTGTGTGAGAGAGCGAGTGTGTGCGAGAGAGAGAATGTGTGCGTAAGAGAGAGTGTGTGTGAGAAAGAGTGTGCGTGTGAGCAAGAGTGTGTGTGAGAGAGAGAGTGTGTGTGAGAGAGAGAGTGTGTGTGAGAGAGAGAGTGTGTGTGAGAGAGAGTGTGTGTGTGTGAGAGAGAGTGTGTGTGTGAGAGAGAGTGTGTGAGAGAGAGAGGGTGTGCGAGAGAGAGAGGGTGTGCGAGAGAGTGTGTGTGAGAGAGAGAGTGTGTGCGAGAGAGAGTGTGTGCGAGAGAGAGTGTGTGCGAGAGAGAGAGTGTGTGTGAGAGAGAGAGGGTGTGCGTGAGAGAGAGGGTGTGCGTGAGAGAGTGTGTGCGTGAGAGAGAGTGTGTGTGTGTGAGAGAGAGTGTGTGCGTGAGAGAGAGACTGTGTGAGAAAGTGTGTGTGTGTGAGAGAGAATGTGTGTGAGAGAGCGGGTGTGTGCGAGAGAGAGGGAGTGTCTGTGTCTGAGAGAGTGTGTGTGAGAGTGTGTGTGTGTGTGAGAGAGAGAGTGTGTGTGTGAGTGAGAGAGAGAGAGAGTGTGTGTGAGAGTGTGTGTGTGTGTAAGAGAGAGTGAGTGTGTGTGAGAGTGTGTGTGTGAGTGAGAGAGAGTGAGTGTGTGAGTGAGAGAGAGTGAGTGTGTGTGAGAGAGAGTGAGTGTGTGTGTGTGTGTGTGTGTGTGAGTGAGAGAGAGTGTGTGTGAGAGAGAGAGTGTGTGTGAGAGAGAGAGTGTGCAGTCAGTCTTATTCAGGAAAAGGGCAAGCTAATTTCAGAGGGAGATACAGATACAGAGGCAGACTGGGACTGAAACAGGATGGGATTGTGCTGTACAGGTTTGTACATTCAAACACTGTTCCCATCAAACACTCCCAGGACAGACACAGCACAGAGTTCGATACAGAGTAAAGCTCCCTCTGCACTGTCCCCATCAAACACTCCCAGGACAGGTACAGCACGGGGTTAGATACAGATTAAAGCTCCCTCTACACTGTCCCCATCAAACACTCCCAGGACAGGTACAGCACGGAGTTAGATATAGAGTAAAGCTCCCTCTACACTGTCCCCATCAAACAAACCAAGGACAGATATAGCACGGGGTTAGATACAGAGTAAAGCTCCCTCTGCACTGTCCCCAACAAACTCGCCCAGGACAGGTACACACGGGTTTAGATACAGAGTGAAGCTCCCTCGATACTGTCCCCATGAAACACTCCCAGGACAGGTACAGCAAGTGGTTAGATATAGAGTAAAGCTCCCACTTCACTGTCCTCATCAAACACTCCCAGGACATATACAGCACAGGGTTAGATACAGATAAAGCTCCCTCTGCACTGTCCCCATCAAACACTCCCAGGACAGGTACAGCACAGGGTTAGGTACAGAGTATAGCTCTCTCGACACTGTCCCCATTAAACACTCCATGGACAAATACAGCACGGGATTCAATACAGAGTAAAGGTCCCCCTACACTGTCTCCATCAAACACTCGCAGGACAGGGACAGCACAGGGTAACATACAGAGCAAAGCTCGCTCTACACTGTCCCCATGAAACACTTCCAGGAGAGATACAGCACGGGGATAGATACAGAGTAAAGCTCCCTCGACACTGTCCCCATCAAACACGCCGAGGACAGGTACAGAAAGGGTTTAGATACAGAGTGAAGCTCCCTATACACTGTCACTATCAAACACTCCCAGGACAGGTACAGCACGGGGTTAGATACAGAGTAAATCTCCCTCTACACTGTCCCCATCAAACACTCCCAGGACAGGAACAGCACGGGGTTAGATACAGAGTAAAGCTCCCTCTATACTGTCCCCATCAAACACTCCCAGGACAGGTACAGCACGGGTTGAGATACAGAGTGAAGCTCGCTCGACACTGTCCCCATCAAACACTCCCAGGACAGGTACAGCAAGGGTTAAGATACAGAGTGAAGCTCCCTCGACACTGTCCCCATCAAACACTCCCAGGACAGGTACAGCAAGGGTTTAGATACAGAGTGAAGCTCCCTATACACTGTCCCCATCAAACACTCCCAGGACAGGTACAGCACGGGGTTAGATACAGAGTAAATCTCCCTCTCCACTGTCCCCATCAAACACTCCCAGGACAGGTACAGCACGGGGTTAGATACAGAGTAAAGCTCCCTCTATACTGTCCCCATCAAACACTCCCAGGACAGGTACAGCACGGGGTTAGATACAGAGTGAAGCTCCCTCGACACTGTCCCCATCAAACACTCCCAGGACAGGTACAGCACGGGTTTAGAAAGAGAGTGAAGCTCCCTCGACACTGTCCCCCATCAAACACTCCCAGGACAGGTACAGCACGGGATTAGATACAGAGTAAAGCTCCCTCGACACTGTCCCCATCAAACACACCGAGGACAGGTACAGCAAGGGTTTAGATACAGAGTAAAGCTCCCTCTATACTGTCCCCATCAAACACTCCCAGGACAGGTACAGCACGGGGTTAGATACAGAGTAAAGCTCCCTCTATACTGTCCCCATCAAACACTCTCAGGACAGGAACAGCACGGGATTAGATACAGAGTAAAGCTCCCTCGACACTGTCCCCATCAAACACACCGAGGACAGGTACAGCAAGGGTTTAGATACAGAGTGAAGCTCCCTATACACTGTCCCCATCAAACACTCCCAGGAGAGGTACAGCACCGGGTGAGATACAGAGTGAAGCTCCCTCTACACTGTCCCCATCAAACACTCCCAGGACAGGTACAGCACGGGGTGAGATACAGACTGAAGCTCCCTATACACTGTCCCCATCAAATAATCCAATGACAGATACAGCATAGTGCTAGATTAAAGGAAAAGCTGCCTCCACATTGTGCACATCAACCAGACCCAGGACAGGTACAGCACGGGGTTAGATACAGCTCAAATCTTCCTCTACATTTTGCCATCATTGTGTGTGTGTGTGTGTGTGTGTGAGAGAACGAGTGTGTGAGAGAGAGAGTGTGTGTGTTTGCGAGAGAGAGTGTGTGACAAAGTGTGTGCGAGAGAGAGTGTGTGTGAGAGTGTGAGCGAGAGAGAGAGTGTGAGTGAGAGAGAGTGTGTGTGAGAGAGAGTGTGTGTGAGAGAGAGTGTGTGTGAGAGAGAGTGTGTGTGAGAGAGAGAGTGTGTGAGAGAGAGTGTGTGTGAGAGAGAGTGTGTGTGAGAGAGAGTGTGTGTGAGAGAGAGTGTGTGTGAGAGAGAGTGTGTGTGAGAGAGAGTGTGTGTGAGAAAGAGTGTGTGTGAGAAAGAGTGTGTGTGAGAAAGAGTGTGTGTGAGAAAGAGTGTGTGTGAGAAAGAGTGTGTGTGAGAAAGAGTGTGTGTGAGAAAGAGTGTGTGTGAGAAAGAGTGTGTGTGAGAAAGAGTGTGTTTGTGTGAGACAGAGAGTTTGTGTGAGAGAGAGAGAGAGTGTGTGCGAGAGAGAGAGTGTGTGCGAGAGAATGTGTGAGAGAGTGTGTGTGTGAGAGAGAGTGTGTGTGAGAGAGAGAGAGTGTGTGCGAGAGAGTGTGTGTGCGAGAGAGTGTGTGCGAGAGAGAGAGTGTGCGAGAGAGAGAGTGTGCGAGAGAGAGAGAGAGAGTGTGTGCGAGAGAGTGTGTGCGAGAGAGAGAGTGTGTGTGAGAGAGTGTGAGAGAGAGAGTGTGTGCGTGAGAGAGAGTGTGTGCGTGAGAGAGAGTGTGTGCGTGAGAGAGAGTGTGTGCGTGAGAGAGAGTGTGTGCGTGAGAGAGAAAGTGTGTGTGTGAGAGAGAGTGTGTGTGTGAGAGAGAGTGCGTGTGTGAGAGAGAGTGCGTGTGTGAGAGAGAGAGTATATGTTTGAGAGAGAGCGTATGTTTGACAGAGAGAGTGTATGTGTGTGAGAGAGTGAGTGTATCTGTGTGTGTGTGTGAGAGACTGAGTGCATGTGTGTGAGAGTGTGTCAGTGAGAGAGAATGCATGGGTGAGAGTGTGTGAGCGTGAAAGTGTGTGTGAGAGAATGTGTGAGAGAGAAAGCGTGTGTGACAGAGAGAAAGAGCATGTGTGTGAGTGAGAGAGTGCGTAAGAGATAGTGTATGTGTGTGTGAGAGACAGAGAGAGCATGTGTGTATGTGTGTGTGTGTGTGTCTGAGAGTGTGTAAGGAGAGTGTGTGTGTGACCTGATCTTCCTCTACAGTCTATCAGTAACTGAATCACGGGATTAGATGCAAAGTAAAGCTCCCTCGACACTGTTCCCATCAAACACTCCCAGGAAAGGTACAGGTACAGCACAGAGTTCGATACAGAGTAAAGCTCTCTCTACACTGTTCCCATCAAACACTCCCAGGACAGGGACAGCACGGGGTTAGATACAGAGTAAAGCTCCCTCCACACTATCCCCATCAAACACTCCCAGGACATGTACAGCACGGGTTTAGATACAGAGTGAAGCTCCCTCGACACTGTCCCCATCAAACACTCCCAGGACAGGTACAGCATGGGGTGAGATACAGAGTGAAGCTCCCTATACATTGTCCCCATCAAATAATCCAATGACAGATACAGCATGGTGCTAGATTAAAGGAAAAGCTGCCTCCACATTGTGCACATCAAACACACCCAGGACAGGTACAGCACGGGGTTAGATACAGCTCAAATCTTCCTCTACATTTTGCCCATCATTGTGTGTGTGTGTGTGTGTGTGAGAGAATGTGTGTGTGAGAGAGAGTGTGTGTGTGTGTATATGAGAGAATGTGTGTGTGAGAGAGAGAGTGTGTGTGAGAGAGAGAGTGTGTGTGTGTGAGAGAGTGTGTGTGTGAGAGAGAGAGAGTGTGTGTGTGTGAGAGAATATGTGTGTGAGAGAGAGAGTGTGTGTATGTGTGAGAGAGAGTGTGTGTGCGAGAGACAGAGTGTGTGCGAGAGACAGAGTGTGTGCGAGAGACAGAGTGTGTGCGAGAGACAGAGTGTGTGCGAGAGACAGAGTGTGTGCGAGAGACAGAGTGTGTGCGAGAGACAGAGTGTGTGCGAGAGACAGAGTGTGTGCGAGAGACAGAGTGTGTGCGAGAGACAGAGTGTGTGTGAGAGAGGGAGTGTGTGTGTGAGAGAGAGACATAGAGTGTGTGTGAGAGAGAGACCGTGTGTGTGAGAGACTGTGTGTGAGAGAGAGTGTGTGTGTGTGAGAGAGAGAGACAGTGTGTGTGAGAGAGAGTGTGTGTGTGAGAGAGAGAGTGTGTGTGTGAGAGAGAGAGAGAGTGTGTGAGAGAGAGAGTGTGTGTGAGAGAGTGTGTGTGAGAGAGAGAGTGTGTGTGTGTGTGTGAGAGAGTGTGTGTGAGAGAGAGAGTGTGTGCGAGAGAGAGAGTGTGTGTGAGAGGGAGAGTGTGTGCGAGAGGGAGAGTGTGCGCGAGAGGGAGAGTGTGCGCGAGAGGGAGAGTGTGCGCGAGAGGGAGAGTGTGCGCGAGAGGGAGAGTGTGTGCGAGAGAGAGAGAGTGTGTGCGTGAGAGAGAGTGTGTGTGTGAGAGAGAGAGAGAGTGTGCGAGAGAAAGAGTGTGTGCGAGAGAGTGTGTGTGAGAGAATGAGAGTGTGTGTGTGAGAGAGTGTGTGTGTGAGAGAGAGTGTGTGTGTGAGCGAGTGTATATGTTTGAGAGTGTATGTGTGAGAGAGAGTGTATGTGTGAGAGACAGAGTGTATGTGAGTGAGAGATTGAGTGAATGTGTGTGTGCGAGACTGAGTGCATGTGTGTGAGAGTGTGTCAGTGAGAGAGAATGCATCGGTGAGAGTGTGTGAGCGTGAAAGTGTGTGTGAGAGAATGTGTGTGACAGAGAGAATGTGTGTGTGACAGAGAGGAAGAGCATGTGTGTGAGTGAGAGAGTGCGTAAGAGATAGTGTATGTGTGTGTGAGAGACAGAGAGAGCATGTGTGTGTATGTGTGTGTGTGTGTGTGTGTGTCTGAGAGTGTGTAAGGAGAGCGTGTGTGTGACCTGATCTTCCTCTACAGTCTATCAGTGACTGAAACACGGGATTAGATGCAAAGTAAAGCTCCCTCGACACTGTTCCCATCAAACACTCCCAGGAAAGTTACAGGTACAGCACAGAGTTCGATACAGAACTGTTTCTGTGTTTAAAAATGTAAACATTTAAAAACAAAAGCAGACAGGATTTGGTTAAATCTCACGGGATCCAGGGTGAGGTAGCCAAATGGATACAAAATAGGCTTGATGACAGAAGACAGAGGGTGGTTGTAGAGGGTTGTTTTTTTGGTCAAACTGGAGGCCTGTGACCAACGGGGTGCCTCAGGGATCGGTGCTGGGTCCACTGTTATTTGTCATTTATATTAATGATTTGGATGAGAATTTAGGAGGCATGGTTTGTAAGTTTGCAGTTGACACCAAGATTTGTGGCATAGTGGACAGTGAAGAAGGTTATCTAGGGTTGCAATGGGATCTTGATCAATTGGGCCAGTGGGCTGTTGAATGGCAGATGGAGTTTAATTTAGATAAATGCAAGGTGATGCATTTTGGTAGATTGAACAAACACAGGACTTACTCAGTTAATGGTAGGGTGTTGGTGAGAGTTACAGAACAAAGGGATCTCGGGGTACAGATTGATAGCTCCTTGAAAGTGGAGTCACAGGTGGATAGAGTGGTGAAGAAGGCATTCCACATGCTTGGTTTCATTGGTCAAAACATTGAACACAGGAGTTAGGACGTCTTGTTGGAGTTGTACAAGACATTGGTAAGACCACACTTGGAATGCTGTGTATTGTTCTGGTCACCCTTATAGAAAGGAGATTATTAAGCTAGAAAGTGTGCAGAAAAGAATTACTGGGATGCTATGGGGTCCTGATGGTTTGAGTTATAATGAGAGGCTGGATACTCTGGGACTTTTTTCCCTTGAGTTGGCTTAGTGGTGTTCTTATAGAGGTCTCTAAAATAATGAGGGCATGGATACAGCAGCTTTATCGAACCTTAGTTAGGCCGCACTTGGAATATAGTGTTCAATTCTGATCGACACACTACCAGAAAGATGTGGAGGCTTTGGAGAGGGTTCAGAAAAGATTTACCAGGATGTTTCCTAGGATGGAGGGCATTAGCTCTGAGGAGAGATTGGAGAAACTTGGTTTGTTCTCACTGGAACGACGGAGGTTGAGGGGCGACCTGATAGAATTCTACAAGATTATGAGGGGCATGGACAGAGTGGATAGTCAGAAGCTTTTTACCAGGGTGGAAGATTCAAAATCTAGGGGGCATAGGTTTAAGGTGTGAGGGGCAAGGTTTAAAGGAGATGTACAAGGCAAGTTTTTTTACACAGAGGGTGGTGGGTGCCTGGAACTCGCTGCCGGGGGAGGTAGTGGAAGCAGATACGATAGTGAGTTTTACGGAACGTCTGGACAAATACATGAATAGGATGGGAATAGAGGGATATGGTCCCCGGAAGGGTAGGGGGTTTTAGTTCAGTCGGGCAGCATGGTTGGTGCAGGCTTGGAGGGCCGAAGGGCCTGTTCCTGTGCTGTAATTCTCTTTGTTCTTTGATAAGCTCGTCAACATCTTTTCCAAAAGGGAGGGGAGTCTAAAACTAGAAGACATAGGTTTAAGGTGAGAGGGGAGAGGGTCCAGAGGGCAATTCTTTTCACACATAGGGTGGTGAGGGATTGGAACAAGCTGCCAGAGGTCGTAGTAGAAGCGGACACAATTTTATATTTTAAAAAGCATTTAGACAGTTATTCTGGTAAGATTGGTATGGAGGGATTTGGGCCAAACGCAAGGCATTTGATACGAGCTTAATGGTAAAAACTGGGTGGCAGGGAAAAGTTGGGCCAAAGGGCCCATTTGTATCTGAGCTCTGTTTTCTGCCCGGAAACCATTTCTCAATCCATCCCAGTATTTTCCAAATTTGTGGATTGGACACAGTAAATTGCCGTTTCCTGTCCAAAGCTGTGTAGGTTCGGTGGATTAAGGTAAATGTGTGGGGTTACGGGGATAGGGCTGGGTCAAGCGCCTTGGTAAGATACTGTGTCAGAGAGTCAGTACAGACTCGATGGGCTGAATGGTCTCCTTCTGCACTGCAAGGATTCTGTGACTCTACTATTAAGATCCCTTTGTCATTTGAAGCTTCCAGCTAAAATGCTGACAATGCTGCCTATTTCTGTGCACTTTGGCAAACGTTCTGTCTCATCACCGGGCGACACGGTGGCACAGTGGTTAGCACTGCTGACTCACAGCGCCAGGGATCTGGGTTCGATTCCCCGCCTCGAGTGACTGTGTGGAGTTTGCACGTTTGCTAAATTGCCTCTTAGTGTCAGGGGGATTCGGGCCTGGGTGGGATTATTGTCGGGACAGGCTTGTTGGGCTGAATGGCCTCATTCTGCAGTGTAGGAATTCTATGGCTCTTGGATCTTAAATGGCTGATAAATAGTGAAACTGAGACACAAACTGGGGCTTTGCAGCAGCAGACAGAATGGGAATCATTGCATCCTGCAGGGATTTTTATTACAGAATCAATTTCAGAAAATTTAGAACTCAAAATTAACAACAGCAAAGTGTGGGATTGCAAACTTGGAATGATTAGCCCAGGACTAAAGTTTAAAAGCTACAGATTGACATTCAGAAACAAGAGATGGCCTCACATCTTCAATTCTGTGATTGTCCCCCATCTCCTGCTCTGAATATTACAAAATCTCTGCCCCCTTCATGCGTCTGGAGACTTTGAAAGTTACGCAGACATTGGTAAAACTTTCCTTTATCTCAAGGCATCTCCTGTGAAATACTCAACTTCTGCAAAGAGACACAATCTAATTGACACTTTCTGAATCTCCTTTCAAACAACCTCCCAACCCCACTGTGCAGGATGCAGGAATGTCACCTTTTGTCACATTCCCCAACACAATTGTTGACACGTTTTCGGGACAGGAAAAGTAGATTCAACTGACAGATTCTGAGCCCCAGGTTGAATCTTTAAGATGTAAAAATGAACTGAAACCCCAGGTCTCTCTGTTCCTGCAACTATTTTAACATTGACCCATTGATTTTAAATTGCTTCTCCTGTGTGTAAAATACCATCTATCAACTTCGGGTTTGAACATTAATAAGTGACTGAGCATCAACTGTGAATTATAGAAGGTAGTTCCAAACTAATATCACACCTGGTGTGGCAAAGTGGTCCTGAATTTCACTCCGAAAAGTCTAAAACCCGAAACATTGTCTAAAATCCAATGTCCCCCAAGTCCTGTCCCCATCAAACACTCCCAGGACAGGTACAGCACAGGGTTAGGTACAGAGTATAGCTCCCTCGACACTGTCCCCATTAAACACTCCCAGGACAAATACAGCACGGGATTCAATACAGAGAAAAGGTCCCTCGACACTGTCTCCATCAAACACTCGCAGGACAGGGACAGCACAGGGTAAGATACAGAGCAAAGCTCGCTCTACACTGTCCCCATAAAACACTTCCAGGAGAGATACAGCACGGGGATAGATACAGAGTAAAGCTCCCTATACACTGTCCGCCATCAAACACACCCAGGACAGGTACAGCACGTGTTTAGATACAGAGTGAAGCTCCCTCTACACTGTCCCCATCAAACACTCCCAGGACAGGTACAGCACGGGGTTAGATACAGAGTAAAGCTCCCTCTATACTGTCCCCATCAA
>NW_027590444.1:242500-247500 GCF_964213995.1 Mustelus asterias
TACAGCATGGAGTTAGATACAGAATAAAGCTCCCTCTACACTGTCCCAATCAAACACTCACAGGATAGATACAACACAGAGTGTGCGTGAGTGAGACAGAGAGTGTGCGTGAGCGAGACAGAGAGTGTGCGTGAGCGAGACAGAGAGTGTGTGTGCGAGACAGAGAGTGTGTGTGAGAGAGACAGAGTGTGTGTGAGCGAGACAGAGAGTGTGTGTGAGCGAGACAGAGAGTGTGTGTGCGAGACAGAGAGTGTGTGTGAGAGAGACAGAGTGTGTGTGAGCGAGACAGAGAGTGTGTGTGAGCGAGACACAGAGTGTGTGTGAGCGAGACAGAGAGTGTGTGTGAGCGAGACAGAGAGTGTGTGTGAGACAGAGAGTGTGTGTGAGCGAGACAGAGAGTGTGTGAGCGAGACAGAGAGTGTGTGTGAGCGAGACACAGAGTGTGCGTGAGCGAGACAGAGAGTGTGTGTGAGCGAGACAGAGAGTGTGTGTGCGAGACAGAGAGTGTGTGTGAGAGAGACAGAGTGTGTGTGAGCGAGACAGAGAGTGTGTGTGAGCGAGACACAGAGTGTGTGTGAGCGACAGAGAGTGTGTGTGAGCGAGACAGAGAGTGTGTGAGCGAGACAGAGAGTGTGTGAGCGAGACAGAGAGTGTGTGTGAGCGAGACAGAGAGTGTGCGTGAGCGAGACAGAGAGTGTGCGTGAGCGAGACAGAGAGTGTGTGTGAGCGAGACAGAGAGTGTGTGTGAGCGAGACAGAGAGTGTGTGTGAGCGAGACAGAGAGTGTGTGTGAGCGAGACAGAGAGTGTGTGTGAGAGACAGAGAGTGTGTGTGAGAGACAGAGAGTGTGTGTGAGCGAGACAGAGAGTGTGCGTGAGCGAGACAGAGAGTGTGTGTGAGCGAGACAGAGAGTGTGTGTGAGCGAGACAGAGAGTGTGTGTGAGCGAGACAGAGAGTGTGTGTGAGCGAGACAGAGAGTGTGTGTGAGCGAGACAGAGAGTGTGTGTGAGCGAGACAGAGAGTGTGTGTGAGCGAGACAGAGTGTGTGTGTGAGCGAGACAGAGAGTGTGTGTGAGAGACAGAGAGTGTGTGTGAGAGAGACAGAGTGTGTGTGTGAGCGAGACAGAGAGTGTGTGTGAGAGACAGAGAGTGTGTGTGAGAGACAGAGAGTGTGTGTGAGAGAGACAGAGTGTGTGTGAGCGAGACAGAGAGTGTGTGTGAGCGAGACACAGAGTGTGTGTGAGCGACAGAGAGTGTGTGTGAGCGAGACAGAGAGTGTGTGAGCGAGACAGAGAGTGTGTGTGAGCGAGACAGAGAGTGTGTGTGAGCGAGACAGAGAGTGTGCGTGAGCGAGACAGAGAGTGTGCGTGAGCGAGACAGAGAGTGTGTGTGAGCGAGACAGAGAGTGTGTGTGAGAGAGACAGAGAGTGTGTGTGAGCGAGACAGAGAGTGTGTGTGAGCGAGACAGAGAGTGTGTGTGAGCGAGACAGAGTGTGTGTGTGAGCGAGACAGAGAGTGTGTGAGAGACAGAGAGTGTGTGTGAGCGAGACAGAGAGTGTGTGTGAGCGAGACAGAGAGTGTGTGTGAGCGAGACAGAGAGTGTGTGTGAGAGAGACAGAGAGTGTGTGTGAGCGAGACAGAGAGTGTGTGTGAGCGAGACAGAGAGTGTGTGTGAGCGAGACAGAGTGTGTGTGTGAGCGAGACAGAGAGTGTGTGTGAGAGACAGAGAGTGTGTGTGAGAGAGACAGAGAGTGTGTGTGAGCGAGACAGAGAGTGTGTGTGAGCGAGACAGAGAGTGTGTGTGTGAGAGACAGAGAGTGTGTGTGAGAGACAGAGAGTGTGTGTGAGAGAGACAGAGAGTGTGTGTGAGAGAGACAGAGAGTGTGTGTGAGCGAGACAGAGAGTGTGTGAGAGAGACAGAGAGTGTGTGTGTGAGAGACAGAGAGTGTGTGTGAGCGAGACAGAGAGTGTGTGAGAGAGACAGAGAGTGTGTGAGAGAGACAGAGAGTGTGTGTGAGAGACAGAGAGTGTGTGTGAGAGACAGAGAGTGTGTGTGAGAGACAGAGAGTGTGTGTGAGCGAGACAGAGAGTGTGTGTGAGAGAGACAGAGAGTGTGTGAGAGAGACAGAGAGTGTGTGTGAGAGACAGAGTGTGTGTGAGAGACAGAGAGTGTGTGTGAGAGACAGAGAGTGTGTGTGAGAGACAGAGAGTGTGTGTGAGCGAGACAGAGAGTGTGTGTGAGCGAGACAGAGTGTGTGTGTGAGCGAGACAGAGTGTGTGTGAGCGAGACAGAGAGTGTGTGTGTGAGAGACAGAGAGTGTGTGTGAGAGACAGAGAGTGTGTGTGAGAGACAGAGAGTGTGTGTGAGCGAGACAGAGAGTGTGTGTGAGCGAGACAGAGAGTGTGTGTGAGCGAGACAGAGAGTGTGTGTAATCAGTGACTGAAACACGGGATTAGATGCAAAGTAAAGCTCCCTCGACACTGTTCCCATCAAACACTCCCAGGAAAGTTACAGGTACAACACAGAGTTCGATACAGAACTGTTTCTGTGTTTAAAAATGTACAAATTTTAAAACAAAAGCAGACAGGATTTGGTTAAATCTCACGGGATCCAGGGTGAGGTAGCCAAATGGATATAAAATAGGCTTGATGACAGAAGACAGAGGGTGGTTGTAGAGGGTTGTTTTTTTGTCAAACTGGAGGCCTGTGACCAACGGGGTGCCTCAGGGATCGGTGCTGGGTCCACTGTTATTTGTCATTTATATTAATGATTTGGATGAGAATTTAGGAGGCATGGTTTGTAAGTTTGCAGTTGACACCAAGATTTGTGGCATAGTGGACAGTGAAGAAGGTTATCTAGGGTTGCAATGGGATCTTGATCAATTGGGCCAGTGGGCTGTTGAATGGCAGATGGAGTTTAATTTAGATAAATGCAAGGTGATGCATTTTGGTAGATTGAACAAACACAGGACTTACTCAGTTAATGGTAGGGTGTTGGTGAGAGTTACAGAACAAAGGGATCTCGGGGTACAGATTGACAGCTCCTTGAAAGTGGAGTCACAGGTGGATAGAGTGGTGAAGAAGGCATTCCACATGCTTGGTTTCATTGGTCAAAACATGGAACACAGGAGTTGGGACGTCTTGTTGGAGTTGTACAAGACATTGGTAAGACCACACTTGGAATGCTGTGTATTGTTCTGGTCACCCTTATAGAAAGGAGATTATTAAGCTAGAAAGTGTGCAGAAAAGAATGACTGGGATGCTATGGGGTCCTGATGGTTTGAGGTATAATGAGAGGCTGGATACTCTGGGACTTTTTTCCCTTGAGTTGGCTTAGTGGTGTTCTTATAGAGGTCTCTAAAATAATGAGGGCATGGATACAGCAGCTTTATCGAACCTTAGTTCGGCCGCACTTGGAATATCGTGTTCAATTCTGATCGACACACTACCAGAAAGATGTGGAGGCTTTGGAGAGGGTTCAGAAAAGATTTACCAGGATGTTTCCTAGGATGGAGGGCATTAGCTCTGAGGAGAGATTGGAGAAACTTGGTTTGTTCTCACTGGAACGACGGAGGTTGAGGGGCGACCTGATAGAATTCTACAAGATTATGAGGGGCATGGACAGAGTGGATAGTCAGAAGCCTTTTACCAGGGTGGAAGATTCAAAATCTAGGGGGCATAGGTTTAAGGTGTGAGGGGCAAGGTTTAAAGGAGATGTACAAGGCAAGTATTTTTACACAGAGGGTGGTGGGTGCCTGGAACTCGCTGACGGGGGAGGTCGTGGAAGCAGATACGATAGTGAGTTTTACGGAACGTCTGGACAAATACATGAATAGGATGGGAATAGAGGGATATGGTCCCCGGAAGGGTAGGGGGTTTTAGTTCAGTCGGGCAGCATGGTTGGTGCAGGCTTGGAGGGCCGAAGGGCCTGTTCCTGTGCTGTAATTCTCTTTGTTCTTTGATAAGCTCGTCAACATCTTTTCCAAAAGGGAGGGGAGTCTAAAACTAGAAGACATAGGTTTAAGGTGAGAGGGGAGAGGGTCCGGAGGGCAATTCTTTTCGCACATAGGGTGGTGAGGGATTGGAACAAGCTGCCAGAGGTCGTAGTAGAAGCGGATACAATTTTATATTTTAAAAAGCATTTAGACAGTTATTCTGGTAAGATTGGTATGGAGGGATTTGGGCCAAACGCAAGGCATTTGATACGAGCTTAATGGTAAAAACTGGGTGGCAGGGAAAAGTTGGGCCAAAGGGCCCATTTGTATCTGAGCTCTGTTTTCTGCCCGGAAACCATTTCTCAATCCATCCCAGTATTTTCCAAATTTGTGGATTGGACACAGTAAATTGCCGTTTCCTGTCCAAAGCTGTGTTGGTTCGGTGGATTAAGGTAAATGTGTGGGGTTACGGGGATAGGGCTGGGTCAAGGGCCTTGGTAAGATACTGTGTCAGAGAGTCAGTACAGACTCGATGGGCTGAATGGTCTCCTTCTGCACTGCAGGGATTCTGTGACTCTACTATTAAGATCCCTTTGTCATTTGAAGCTTCCAGCTGAAATGCTGACAATGCTGCCTATTTCTGTGCACTTTGGCAAACGTTCTGTCTCATCACCGGGCGACACGGTGGCACAGTGGTTAGCACTGCTGACTCACAGCGCCAGGGATCTGGGTTCGATTCCCCGCCTCGAGTGACTGTGTGGAGTTTGCACGTTTGCTAAATTGCCTCTTAGTGTCAGGGGGATTCGGGCCTGGGTGGGATTATTGTCGGGGCAGGCTTGTTGGGCTGAATGGCCTCATTCTGCAGTGTAGGAACTCTCTGGCTCTTGGATCTTAAATGGCTGATAAATAGTGAAACTGAGACACAAACTGGGGCTTTGCAGCAGCAGACAGAATGGGAATCATTGCATCCTGCAGGGATTTTTATTACAGAATCAATTTCAGAAAATTTACAACTCAAAATTAACAACAGCAAAGTGTGGGATTGCAAACTTGGAATGATTCGCCG
>NW_027590444.1:252500-287500 GCF_964213995.1 Mustelus asterias
TGTGCGTGAGAGAGAGTGTGTGTGAGAAAGAGTGTGCGTGAGAGAGAGAGTGTGTGTGAGAGAGAGAGTGTGTGTGAGAGAGAGGGTGTGTGTGAGAGAGAGGGTGTGTGAGAGAGTGTGTGTGAGAGAGTGTGTGTGAGAGAGAGAGTGTGTGCGAGAGAGAGTGTGTGCGAGAGAGAGAGTGTGTGTGAGAGAGAGAGTGTGTGCGTGAGAGAGAGGGTGTGCGTGAGAGAGAGTGTGTGCGTGAGAGAGAGTGTGTGCGTGAGAGAGAGTGTGTGTGTGAGAGAGAGAGTGTGTGCGTGAGAGAGAGTGTGTGCGTGAGAGAGACTATATGTTTGAGAGAGTGTATATGTGCGAGAGAGAGTGTGTGTGAGACAAAGTGTGTGTGTGAGAGAGAGTGTGTGTGTGACAGAGAGTGTATGTGTGAGAGAGAGAGTGTGTGTGAGAGAGTGAGTGTATGTGAGTGAGAGATTGAGTGTATGTGTGTGAGAGAGACTGAGTGCATGTGTGTGAGAGTGTGTCAGTTGGAGAGAATGCATGGGTGAGAGTGTGTGAGCGTGAAAGTGTGTGTGAGAGAGAAAGTGTGTGAGAGAGAGAATGTGTGTGAGAGAGAAAGTGTGTGTGAGAGAATGTGTGGAGAGAGGAAGTGTGCGTGAGAGAGAAAGTGTGTGTGTGACAGAGAGAAAGAACATGTGTGTGAGTGAGAGAGTGCGTAAGAGATAGTGTATGTGTGTGTGAGAGACAGAGAGAGCATGTGTGTGTGTGTGTGTCTGAGAGTGTGTAAGGAGAGCGTGTGTGTGACCTGATCTTCCTCGACAGTCTATCAGTAACTGAATCACGGGATTAGATGCAAAGTAAAGCTCCCTCGACACTGTTCCCATCAAACACTCCCAGGAAAGGTACAGGGACAGCACAGAGTTCGATACAGAGTAAAGCTCCCTCAACACTGTCCCCATCCAACACACCCAGGACAGGTACAGCACGGGGTTAGATACAGAGTAAAGCTCCCTCTACACTGTCCCCATCAAACAAACCAAGGACAGATACAGCACGGGGTTCGATACAGAGCAAACCTCCCTCTACACTGTCCCCATCAAACAGTCCCAGAACAGATACAGCACGGGGTTAGATACAGAGCAAAGCTCCCTCTACATTGTCCCCATCAAACAGTCCCAGAACAGATACAGCACGGGGTTAGATACAGAGCAAAGCTCCCTCTACATTGTCCCCATCAAACAGTCCCAGAACAGATACAGCACGGGGTTAGATATAGAGTAAAGCTCCCTCTACACTGTCCCCATCAAACACTCCCAGGACAGGTACAGCACGGGGTTAGATACAGATTAAAGCTCACTGTACACTGTCCCCATCAAAACAGTCCCAGAACAGATACAGCACGGGGTTAGATATAGAGTAAAGCTCCCTCTACATTGTCCCCATCAAACAAACCAAGGACAGATACAGCACGGGGTTAAATACAGAGTAAAGCTCCCTCCTCACTGTCCCCATGAAACACTCCCAGGACAGATACAGCAAGTGGTTAGATATAGAGTAAAGCTCCCTCGACACTGTCCCCATCAAACAGTCCCAGGACAGATACAGCACGGGGTTAGATACAGAGTAAAGCTCCCTCTCCACTGTCTCCCATCAAACACTCCCAGGACAGGTACAGCACGGGGTGAGATACAGAGTAAAGCTCCCTCTCCACTGTCTCCCATCAAACACTCCCGGAACAGATACAGCACGGGGTGAGATACAGAGTAAATCTCCCTCTACACTGTCCCCATCAAACACTCCCAGGACAGGTACAGCACGGGGTTAGATACAGAGTAAAGCTCCCTCGAGACTGTCCCCATCAAACACTCCCAGGACAGGTACAGCACGGGGTTAGATACAGAGTAAAGCTCCCTCTACACTGTCCCCATCAAACACTCCCAGGACAGGTACAGCACAGGGTTAGATACAGAGTAAAGCTCCCTCGATATTGTCCCCATCAAACACACCCAGGACAGGGACAGCACGTGGTTAGATACAGAGTAAAGCTCCCTCGACACTGTCCTCATCAAACACTCCCAGGACAGGTACAGCACAGGTTTAGAAACAGAGTGAAGCTCCCTCGACACTGTCCTCATCAAACACTCCCAGGACAGGTACAGCACGTGGTTAGATACAGAGTAAAGCTCCCTCGACACTGTCCTCATCAAACACTTCCCGGACAGGTACAGCACGGGTTTAGATACAGAGTGAAGCTCCCTATACATTGTCCCCATCAAACACTCCCAGGACAGGTACAGCACGGGGTGAGATACAGAGTGAAGCTCCCTATACACTGTCCCCATCAAATAATCCAATGACAGATACAGCATGGTGCGAGATTAAAGGAAAAGCTGCCTCCACATTGTGCACATCAAACAGACCCAGGACAGGTACAGCACGGGTTAGATACAGCTCAAATCTTCCTCTACATTTTGCCCATCATTGTGTGTGTGTGTGTGAGAGAGAGAGTGTGTGTGCGAGAGAGAGTGTGTGTGTGAGAGAGAGAGTATGTGTGAGAGAGTCTGTGCGAGTGAGAGGGTGTGTGTGAGAAAGTGTGTGTGTGAGCGAGAGTGTGTGTGAGAGAGTGTGTGAGAGAGAGTGTGTGCGAGAGAGTGTGTGCGAGAGAGTGTGTGCGAGAGAGTGTGTGCGAGAGAGAGTGTGTGTGTGAGAGAGAGAGAGTGTGTGCGAGAGAGAGAGTGTGTGCGAGAGAGTGTGTGCGAGTGAGAGGGTGTGTGTGAGAGAGAGAGTGTGTGTGAGAGAGTGTGTGTGAGAGAGTGTGTGCGAGAGAGAGTGTGTGTGTGAGAGAGAGTGTGCGTGTGAGAGAGAGTGTGCGTGTGAGAGAGAGTGTGTGCGAGAGAGAGAGTGTGTGCGAGAGAGAGTGTGTGTGCGAGAGAGCATGTGCGTGAGAGAGAGTGTGTGTGTGTGAGAGAGAGAGTGTGGGGGAGAGAGAGTGAGTGCGTGAGAGAGAGTGTGTGTGAGAGAGAGGGAGTGTGTGTGTGAGAGGGAGAGAGAGAGTGAGAGAGTGATTGTGTGTGTGAGAGTGTGTGTGTGAGAGAGAGAGTATATGTTTGAGAGAGTGTATGTGTGAGAGGGAGAGAATGTGTGTGAGAGAGTGCGTGTATGTGTGTGAGAGAGTGAGTATATCTGTGTGTGAGAGAGACTGAGTGCATGTGTGTGAGAGTGTGACAGTGTGAGAGAATGCATGGGTGAGCGGGGGTGAGCGTGAAAGTGTGAGAGGGAAAGTGTGTGAGAGAGAGAGAAAGAGCATGTGTGTGAGTGAGAGAGTGCGTAAGAGATAGTGTATGTGTGTGTGAGAGACAGAGAGAGCATGTGTGTGTGTGTGTGTGTGTGTGTCTGAGAATGTGTAAGGAGAGCGTGTGTGTGACCTGATCTTCCTCTACAGTCTATCAGTAACTGAATCACGGGATTAGATGCAAAGTAAAGCTCCCTCGACACTGTCCCCATCAAACACTCCCAGGACAGGTACAGCACGGGGTGAGATACAGAGTGAAGCTCCCTCGACACTGTCCCCATCAAACACTCCCAGGACAGGTACAGCACGGGGTGAGATACAGAGTGAAGCTCCCTATACACTGTCCCCATCAAACACTCCCAGGACAGGTACAGCACGGGGTTAGATACAGAGTAAAGCTCCCTATACACTGTCCCCATCAAACACTCCCAGGACAGGTACAGCACAGGGTTAGATACAGAGTGAAGCTCCCTATACACTGTCCCCCATCAAACACTCCCAGGACAGGTACAGCACGGGGTTAGATACAGCTCAAATCTTCCTCGACATTTTGCCCATCATTGTGTGTGTGTGTGTGAGAGAGAGAGAGAGTGTGTGTGTGAGAGAGAGAGTGTGTGAGAAAGTGTGTGTGTGTGAGAGAGAGAGTGTGTGCGAGAGAGTGTGTGTGTGAGAGAGAGAGTGTGTGTGAGAGAGAGAGTGTATGCGAGAGAGAGACAGTGTATGCGAGAGAGAGAGAGTGTATGCGAGAGAGAGAGTGTGTGTGTGAGAGAGAGTGTGTGTGTGCGAGAGAGTGTGTGCGAGTGAGAGGGTGTGTGTGAGAAAGAGTGTGTGTGTGAGAGAGAGAGTGTGTGTGAGAGAGTGTGTGTGAGAGAGTGTGTGCGAGAGAGAGTGTGTGTGTGTGCGAGAGTGTGCGCGAGAGAGAGAGTGTGTGCGAGAGAGCGTGTGCGTGAGAGAGAGTGTGTGTGTGAGAGAGAGAGTGTGTGCGGGAGAGAGAGTGTGTGCGTGAGAGAGAGTATATGTTTGAGAGAGAGTGTATGTGAGAGAGAGGGAGTGTGTGTGTGAGAGAGTGTGTGAGAGAGTGATTGTGTACGTGAGAGTGTGTGTGTGAGAGAGAGAGTATATGTTTGAAAGAGAGTGTATGTGTGAGAGAGAGAGTGTATGTGTGTGAGAGAGTGAGTGTTTCTGTGTGTGTGAGAGACTGAGTGCATGTGTGTGAGAGTGTGTCAGTGAGAGAGAATGTGAGAGCGTGAAAGTGTGTGTGAGAGAATGTGTGTGAGAGAAAGTGTGTGAGAGAGAGAGAAAGAGTGTGTGTGACAGAGAGAAAGAGCATGTGTGTGAGTGAGAGAGTGCGTAAGAGATAGTGCATGTGTGTGTGAGAGACAGAGAGAGCATGTGTGTATGTGTGTGTGTCTGAGAGTGTGTAAGGAGAGCGTGTGTGTGACCTGATCTTCCTCTGCAGTCTATCAGTAACTGAATCACGGGATTAGATGTAAACTAAAGCTCCCTCGACACTGTTCCCATCAAACACACCCAGGACAGATACAGCACGGGTTTAGATACAGCGTAAAGCTCACTGTACACTGTCCCCATCAAACAGTCCCAGAACAGATACAGCACGGGTTTAGATACAGCATAAAGCTCACTGTACACTGTCCCCATCAAACAGTCCCAGAACAGATACAGCAAGGGGTTAGATATAGAGTAAAGCTCCCTCCACACTGTCCCCATCAAACAAACCAAGGACAGATACAGCACGGGGTTAGATACAGAGTAAAGCTCCCTCTGCACTGTCCCCAACAAACTCGCCCAGGACAGGTACAGCACGGGTTTAGATACAGAGTAAAGCTCCCTCGATACTGTCCCCATCAAACATTCCCAGGACAGGGACAGCATGGGTTAGATACAGAGTAAAGCTCCCTCGATACTGTCCCCATCAAACACTCCCAGGACAGGGACAGCATGGGTTAGATACAGAGTAAAGCTCCCTCTGCACTATCCCCATCAAACACTCCAAGAACAGATACAGCAGGGGGTTAGATATGGAGTAAAGCTCCCTCTACAATATCCCTATCAGACAAACCAAGGACAGGTACAGCACGGGGTTAGATACAGAGTAAAGCTCCTTCGACACTGTCCCCATCAAACACTCCCAGGACAGATAAAGCAAGTGGTTATATATAGAGTAAAGCTCCCTCGACACTGTTCCCATCAAACACACCCAGGACAAGTACAGCACGGGGTTAGATACAGAGTAAAGCTCCCTCTAAACTGTCCCCCCATCAAACACTCCCAGGACAGGTACAGCACGGGGTTAGATACAGAGTAAAGCTTTCTCTACACTGTCCTCATCAAACAGTCCCAGGACAGATACAGCACGGGGTTAGATAGCGAGTAAAGCTCCCTCTACACTATCCCCATGAAACACATACAGGACAGTTACAGCACGGGGTTAGATACAGATAAAACTCCCTCTACACTGTCACTATCAAATAACTATCAAATCTCCACATCATGACTATCAAATATTCCAATGACAGATACAGCATGGGGATAGATACAGGGAAAAGCTGCCTACACATCAAACACACCCAGGACAGGTACAGCATCGGGTGAGATACAGCGTAAATCTCCCTCTACATTGTGTGTGTGAGAGAGAATGTGTGTGTGTGAGAGAGAATATGAGTTTGTGTGTGTGTGTGAGAGGGAGAGTGTGAGAAAGAGAGACAATGTGTGATGGAGACAGAGTGCGTCTGAGAGAGAGTGAGTGTGTGTGTGAGAGAGAGTGTGTGTGTGTCTGAGAGTGTGAGAGAATTGTGTGTGAGAGAGAGCATGTGTGTGAGAGAGAGAGTGTGTGTGAGAGAGCGTGTGTGTGTCTGAGAGTGTGAGAGAGTGTGTGTGTGAGAGAGAGCATGTGTGTGAGAGAGAGAGTGTGTGTGAGAGAGAGAGTGTGTGTGAGAGAGCGTGTGTGTGTCTGAGAGTGTGAGAGAGTGTGTGTGTGAGAGAGAGCGTGTGTGTGAGAGAGAAAGCGTGTGTGTGAGAGAGAAAGCGTGTGTGTGAGAGAGCGTGTGTGTGTGTGAGATTATGTGTGTGTCTAAGAGTGTGTAAGAGAGAGTGTGTGTGTGTGAGCTGATCTTTCTCTACACCCTCTCGGTAACTGCAACACTATATTCTGCACCCTTTCCTCTCCTTCTCCCCTGTGCACTCTATGTACGGAATGTTTTGTCTGGATAGCGCACAAGAAACAATACTTCTCACTGCATCCCAATACAAATCAATCAAATCAAATCAAATTAACACGGTGAAGTTTGGACCCAGTGGGGTGACAGTTGTCTGAATACAGATTCTATCTTATTGTAACATTCAGGTCCCACGTGTACTGAGCTCACCAGCGTTCTGTCTGTATTGTGTGAATCCAGTCTTGAAATATCCACTCATGTTGCTAATTCTGCCAAGACAGAAACAGAAAGAGTGTTTGAATTCTCCGTGATTAGACCCCTTAATGATAAACAACATGGTGGATGAGAGGGATAGAGAGAGGGAGAGGAAGAGAGAGAGATGGAGCGATGCAGAGTAACAGAGAGATAGGGAGAGGGAGCAATGCAGAGAGTAACAGTTAGACAGTGAGGAATAGAGATTAATTCAGATGGATAGTGAGTGTCAGGGGAGTCCAAGACGCTACATAAGCAAGGTAAAGATTTGAAAATGGAGGAGTGTTTCTTACCCACTTTTAAAAGACAATCCACACTCACACCAGTCACATTTCACACTCTCTGCTCAGTCCTGTGTTGGGGAGTGTTGAGTGTGGGATCAGTGTTTGCTTTTCTCAAACCGCACTGATATTCCCAACAAGGGCAAGACGTTTCAGTGTTTAAAAATGTCAACATTTAAAAACAAAAGCAGACAGGATTTGGTTAAATCTCACGGGATCCAGGGTGAGGTAGCCAAATGGATATAAAATAGGCTTGATGACAGAAGACAGAGGGTGGTTGTCGAGGGTTGTTTTTTTGGTCAAACTGGAGGCCTGTGACCAACGGGGTGCCTCAGGGATCGGTGCTGGGTCCACTGTTATTGGTCATTTATATTAATGATTTGGATGAGAATTTAGGAGGCATGGTTTGTAAGTTTGCAGATGACACCAAGATTAGTGGCATAGTGGACAGTGAAGAAGGTTATCTAGGGTTGCAATGGGATATTGATCAGTTGGGCCAGTGGGCTGTTGAATGGCAGATGGAGTTTAATTTAGATAAATGCAAGGTGATACATTTTGGTGGATCGAACCAACACAGGACTTACTCAGTTAATGGTAGGGTGTTGGTGAGAGTTACAGAACAAAGGGATCTCGGGGTACAGATTGATAGCTCCTTGAAAGTGGAGTCACAGGTGGATAGAGTGGTGAAGAAGGCATTCCACATGCTTGGTTTCATTGGTCAGAACATGGAATACAGGAGTTGGGACGTCTTGTTGAAGTTGTACAAGACATTGGTAAGACCACACTTGGAATGCTGTGTATTGTTCTGGTCACCCTTATAAAAAGGACATTATTGAGCTAGAAAGTGTGCAGAAAAGAATTACTGGGATGCTATGGGGTCCTGATGGTTTGAGTTATAATGAGAGGCTGGATACTCTGGGACTTTTTTCCCTTGAGTTGGCTTAGTGGTGTTCTTATAGAGGTCTCTAAAATAATGAGGGCATGGATACAGCAGCTTTATCGAACCTTAGTTAGGCCGCACTTGGAATATAGTGTTCAATTCTGATCGACACACTACCAGAAAGATGTGGAGGCTTTGGAGAGGGTTCAGAAAAGATTTACCAGGATGTTTCCTAGGATGGAGGGCATTAGCTCTGAGGAGAGATGAGAGAAACTTGGTTTGTTCTCACTGGAACGACGGAGGTTGAGGGGCGACCTGATAGAATTCTACAAGATTATGAGGGGCATGGACAGAGTGGATAGTCAGAAGCTTTTTACCAGGGTGGAAGATTCAAAATCTAGGGGGCATAGGTTTAAGGTGTGAGGGGCAAGGCAAGTTTTTTTACACAGAGGGTGGTGGGTGCCTGGAACTCGCTGCCGGGGGAGGGAGTGGAAGCAGATACGATAGTGAGTTTTACGGAACGTCTGGACAAATACATGAATAGGATGGGAATAGAGGGATATGGTCCCCGGAAGGGTAGGGGGTTTTAGTTCAGTCGGGCAGCATGGTTGGTGCAGGCTTGGAGGGCCGAAGGGCCTGTTCCTGTGCTGTAATTCTCTTTGTTCTTTGATAAGCTCGTCAACATCTTTTCCAAAAGGGAGGGGAGTCTAAAACTAGAAGACATAGGTTTAAGGTGAGAGGGGAGAGGGTCCAGAGGGCAATTCTTTTCACACAGAGGGTGGTGAGGGATTGGAACAAGCTGCCAGAGGTCGTAGTAGAAGCGGATACAATTTTATATTTTAAAAAGCATTTAGACAGTTATTCTGGTAAGATTGGTATGGAGGGATTTGGGCCAAACGCAAGGCATTTGATACGAGCTTAATGGTAAAAACTGGGTGGCAGGGAAAAGTTGGGCCAAAGGGCCCATTTGTATCTGAGCTCTGTTTTCTGCCCGGAAACCATTTCTCAATCCATCCCAGTATTTTCCAAATTTGTGGATGGGACACAGTAAATTGCCGTTTCCTGTCCAAAGCTGTGTAGGTTCGGTGGATTAAGGTAAATGTGTGGGGTTACGGGGATAGGGCTGGGTCAAGGGCCTTGGTAAGATACTGTGTCAGAGAGTCAGTACAGACTCGATGGGCTGAATGGTCTAAATTAGTGAGTGTTTATGAGAGTGAGTGTGTGTGTGAGCAAGTGTGCAAGAGGGAGTGTGTAAAAGTGAGTATGTGTGTAATGTGTGTGAGACTGAGTAAGTGTACAACTGTGAGTGAGTGCTGGCGGGAGAGTGCAGGAGTGTTAAGTTTCAGTTTATTTACGAGTGTCACAAGTCGGTTTACATTAACACTGCAATGAAGTTACTGTGAGAATCCCCGAGTCGCCCACACTCCGGTGCCTGTTCGGGTGACACTGAGGGAGAATTTAGCACGGCCAATGCACCCTAACCAGCACGTCTTTCAGACTGTGGGAGGAAACCGGAGCACCCGGAGGAAACCCACGCAGACACGGGGAGAACGTGCAGACTCCGCACAGACAGTGACCCAAGCCGGGAATCAAACCCGGGTCCCTGGCGCTGTGAGGCAGCAGTGCTAACCACCGGTGATCAGGGGGAGAGTTAACAGAAAGCAGCTGGTGAGAATATACTGGCCGGTTTTAATTTAATCCAAATTAATGAATTAGAAACTTTTAACCTAAGGAATTGACATCCGAGGATTTCAGTTTAAAATCCCATTGAACCTCCGTGTCTCATAATGGGATGTTTTTGCCTGTATTTAGTAATTAGTGACTTCATATCTCACAGCGAGATAAATAAAACTTTTTTCCAATTGACAGGGACAGCTCAATGGACAAAACTGGTGTGAGAAAGGGGCAAATCCTTTGAAAATGGAGGCAGAGAGGAGGCTTTGTTCAACTCCCATTCTTTCCCTGTCTTCAGCAGGCTGGGCAGGAAGTGTGAGCAGAGAGGGGGGGGGATAGACAGACACACACTGACACAATCCCCCCCAATCCACTCACTCACACATCCCCATTCCCCCTCCACTCGCTGGGTTGTGGGGAGCGGCTGCAAGGATTTTCAGGGCTGCTGTGGGGGGGTCAGGGGGCTTTTGAAATGGACGAACACGACCTACGGGGGAAAAGAAATAAAGTTTGAAACTAAACTAAAGAAACTAAAGGCAGGAGATTGCAGAATCCATTGCCTCCCTGCATTAACATATCAATAGTCAGTCTGACATTGCCACAAACTCCTCTGGGGTGAGAGGGGGAGGGGGGGTGAATTAGCATCTCAATAGAGAGACAGACATTGCAGACATGTCAGAGACTCAGGGTGGGGTTTGCATCCAGCACACTCAGGATAAATGTGAATCTGAGAGCCTTCAGTCTCCACACCAATAATCCCCCTGCACTGAAAACATTCCCACTCTGATTCAGTGTGTGTGTGTGTGTCTCAATCTGCGTTTTTACCTGTGCTTTGCTTGTGTGGACATGATGCTGAATGGACTTGAATGGAAATGCTGGACTCCTCGCTGTGATATGTTGTGTGTCTTATTGTTAAAATGGCCTTGTCTCTTTTTCTCTCTCTTTTTAACCAATTTTTATCTCTTTTTCTCCTGAGGAATTTTGAAAACTGGGGATGTGTCGAGGATCCAAAGGACGGGAATGTTTGTGACCAGGACGAGGGAGAGGAGCTTCTTCCAGAGGGAGGGCTAACTGAGGCCTGTTGCTCAGGCTTCATCCCGAGTGAGTTGTGTCTGTTTATTAACCTGATCCAGATTTAATGTTTCATATCAGAGGGAGCGAGATCTGAATGAGAGTGGAATAGAGAGAGAGAGAGAGAAACACACAGGGAGGGAACTGTCTCAATCTCTTTAGTCTCTGCTTTACAACTGACTTGTTGTGTTTGGGTGTTACTGAGAGATTGTGTAACTGAGGGGAGATCCTGGGTTTTTTGCTGTGCTATGTAATTTAAATATTTTCTTGTATTTTAATTATTTTCTCTCTCTTTCCCCAAGAATTAATATTTAGATTTTACTGAGAGATTGTGTAACTGAGAAGGGGGAATCCTGGCCTCTTGTGCTATTTAATTTAAAGAATTCTTGTATTTTAATTTATTATTTTCTCTTCTCCCCAGGAATTTGAATTTTGAAGACTGCAATGTGACTCGGAATCCTTGGACAAGGGGCTTTTCTCCAGAGGAGGATGGATGGACTGAAGCCTGTTCTATAGGCCCCAAGTGAGTTGTCGTCTCTTTATTACCCTGATCCAGGTTTAATTTTAATCTCGCTTCCTCGGATGAATCAGTTCTGGTTCGATTGTGGGGTGTGGGGGGGCAGCTGGAGTTTGAAACCCTGGGGTTAAAAGATCCCGGCTTTACAGTTAGTCACAAACAGGTTAACCCTTTGCTGGGTGGCAGAGAGTAAATTAAATATCTGTAATATGAAGCTGTCTAAAAGTTAGTTTTAAATCCAAGATAACAGGGATGGGAGACAGACCGCTGTTCCTAATTGTTGAATAAAATTCATAGAGGCCTTTATAATTCAGTTTTCAGATGTTCAGACTTTCATTGTGTCCTCTCTGCAGCTTTTCCCCCATTCTGTCCATTTCTCTCTGCTTTCTCTCTCTCTTTCTCTCCCTTTCCTTCCTCTATCTGTCTCTCTTTTTTATTCCCTCTCTCTCCCTCTTTTTCCCAGGAAGTCATATTTTGTTGGACAATCTCTCAGTAAAATCTGAGAACGGGGAATCCTGTGCTCTTCATAGAAATCATAGAAACCCTACAGTACAGAAAGAGGCCATTCGGCCCATCGAGTCTGCACCGACCACAATCCCACCCAGGCCCTACCCCCATATCCCTACATATTGTACCCGCTAATCCCTCTAATCTACGCATCCCAGGACACTAAGGGGCAGTTTTAGCATGGCCAATCAACCTAACCCGCACATCTTTGGACTGTGGGAGGAAACCGGAGCACCCGGAGGAAACCCACGCAGACACGAGGAGAATGTGCAAACTCCACACAGACAGTGACCCAAGCCGGGAATCGAACCCAGGTCCTGGAGCTGTGAAGCAGCAGTGCTAACCACTGTGCTACCGTGCTATTTAATTTAAACATTTTCTGGTATTTTAATATATTTCTCTCTCTTTTACCCAAGAATTAACATTTAGATTTTACTGAGAGATTGTGTAACTGAGAAAGGGGAATCCTGGTCTCTTGTGCTATTTAATTTCAACGTTTTCTTGTATTTAAATTAATTATATTCTATCTCTTCCCAAGGAATTCATATTTAGTTAAACAATCTCTCAGTGAAATCTTAGAGGGGGGAATCCTGGGCTCTTGTGCTATTTAATTTAAACATTTTCTTGTACTTTAATTAATTATTTTCTCTTCTCCCCAGGAATTTGAATTTTGAAGACTGCAATGTGACTCAGAATCCTTGGACAAGGGGCTTTTCTCCAGAGGAGGATGGATGGACTGAGGCCTGTTCTATAGGCCACATGTGAGTTGTCGTCTCTTTATTACCCTGATCCAGGTTTAATTTTAATCTCGCTTCCTCGGATGAACCAGTCCTGGTTCGATTGTGGGGTGGGAGGGCTGGAGTTTGAAACCCTGGGGTTAAAATATCCCGGCTTTGCAATTAGTTACAAACACATTAACCCTTAGGTGGGTGGCAAAGAGTTAATTAAATGTCTGTGATATGAAACTGTCTCAATTTGTTTTAAATCCAAGATAACAGGGATGGGAGACAGACCGCTGTTCCTAATTGTTGAATAAAATTCACAGAGGCCTTTACAATTCAGTTTTCAGAAGTTCAAAATTTCATTTCGTCCTCTCTGCAGCTTTTCCCCCATTCTGTCTATTTCCTCTCTGCTTTCTCTCTCTCCATCCCTTTCCTTCCTCTATCTGTCTCTCTTTTTTATTCCCTCTCTCTCTCCCTCTTTTTCCCAGGAAATAATATTTTGTTGGACAATCTGTCAGTAAAATCTGAGAAGGGGGAATCTTGGGCTCTTGTGCTATTTAATTTAAACATTTTCTGGTATTTTAATATATTTCTCTCTCTTTTACCCAAGAATTAATATTTAGATTTTACTGAGAGATTGTGTAACTGAGAAAGGGGAATCCTGGGCTCTTGTGTATTAAATTTAAACATTTTCTTGTATTTAAATTAATTATATTCGATCTCTTCCCAAGGAATTAATATTTAGTTGGACAATCTCTCAGTGAAATCTTAGCTCTTGTGCTAAACATTTTCTTGTATTTTAATTAATTATTTTCTCTTCTCCCCAGGAATTTGAATTTTGAAGACTGCAATGTGACTCAGAATCCTTGGACAAGGGGCTTTTCTCCAGAGGAGGATGGATGGACTGAGGCCTGTTCTTTAGGCCGCAAGTGAGTTGTCGTCTCTTTATTACCCTGATCCAGGTTTAATTTTAATCTCGCTTTCTTGGACGAACCAGTCCTGGTTCGATTGTGGGATGGGGTGGGGTGGAGTTTAAAACCCTGGGGTTAAAATATCCCGGCTTTGCAATTAGTCACAAACAGGTTAACCCTTTGCTGGGTGGCAAAGAGTAAATTAAATATCTGTAATATGAAACTGTCTAAAAGTTTGATGCAAATCCAAAATAACAGGGGTGGGAGAGAGTGATTTACCCGAATGTTAAATAAGATTCACAGAGGACATTACAATTCAATTTTCTGAAGTTCAGCCTTTACATTTATCTTCCCCTCTGCAGCTTTCTTCCCCATTCTATTTCGCTCTGCTTTTCTCTCTGTCTCTCTCTCCAGTATTTTTCCCCTATCTTCAGCTTTCTCTCCCTTCCTGTTTCTTTCCATTCATCTCTCCCTCTCGAGCATTCTTCCATATCTGTCCATCACTCACCAGAATGTCTCTCTCTCCCTCTCGAGCATTCTTCCATATCTGTCTATCACTCTCCAGAATGTCTCTCTCTCTCTCTGGCTCCATCTTCCTTTGTGTCTCTTTAAACCTTTAATCAACAAATACTGTGTTATTGTAAACAGGGAGACAGGAATATGGCATCGCTCATTTCAATGCAGAGTACATGAGAGAGAGGGAAAGAAACAGCTATGGACAGAGACAACGAGTGAGAAAGAGAGGGGACAGGGACAAGGATCTAGACAGGAACATCCATCTTTACACTGAGTGAGAGAGACAGGAGCAGAGGGAGAAAAGAGAGGGAGATAGTGAAAGGGAGATGGAGGGAGTTGTAGAAACCAATCCCGGGAGGGCGATTTTAAAAAGTGTCCCGAAGGAATCAGCAGCCCCTTCCCAAACTGAAAGAGGGAGATGAGCAGCTCCTGGAGTCTGAGAGGGAGACAGGGATGGACTGGGGGGTTGTGGATATTTGAATTCAGTTTTAGGAGATTCTGTTTGTAGATTTCTCTCTCTCTGTTCATGCCATTCTGATGTTTCTGAGAGATTGTGTAACTGAGAAGGGGGAATCCTGCGTTTCGGTGAGATTTAATTCAAATGGTTTCTTGTATTTAATTAATTTTCTCTCTCTTTTCCCCAAGAATTCATATCTAGTTAGACAATCTCTCAGTAAAATCTGAGAAGGGGAATCCTGGGCTCTTGTGCTATTTATTTTAAATATTTTCTGGTACTTTAATTATTTTCTCTCCCTTTTCCCCAAGAATTAATATTTAGATTTTACTGAGAGATTGTGTAACTGAGAAGGGGGAATCCTGGGCTCTCGTGCAATTTAATTTAAACATTTTCTTGTATTTTAATTAATTATTTTCTCTTCTCCCCAGGGATTTGAATTTTGAAGACTGCAACGGGACTCGGAATCCTTGGACAAGGGGCTTTTCTCCAGAGGAGGATGGATGGACTGAAGCCTGTTCTATAGGCCGCATGTGAGTTGTTGTCTCTTTATTAACCTGATCCAGGTTTAATTTTAATCTCGCTTCCTCGGATGAACCAGTTCTGGTCGATTGTGGGGTGTGGGGGGCTGGAGTTTGAAACCCTGGGGTTAAAATATCCCGGCTTTGCAATTAGTCGCAAACACGTTAACCCTTTGGTGGGTGGCAGAGTAAATTATGTATGAAACTGTCTATAAGTTTGCTTTAAATCTAAAATAACAGGGGTCGGAGACAGAGCAATGAACCTAATTGTTGAATAAAATTCACAGAGGCCTTTACAATTCAGTTTACAGATGTTCAGATTTTCATTTCATCCTCTCCACAGCTTTTCCCCCATTCTGTCTATTTCTCTCTGCTTTTCTCTCCATTTCCTTCCTCTATCTGCCTCTCTTTATTCTCTCTCTCTCCCTCTTTTTCCCAGGAATTAATATTTAGTTGGACAATCTCTCAGTAAAACCTGGAAAGGGGCAATCCTGGGATTTTGTGCTGTGTAATTTTCATTTTGGGTGTCCCGGGGGGTTTGATTTCACTGTCTCAGCCCCTCTCTGCCTCACTCTCTCTCTCTCTCTCTGTATAAACTTTTCCCAAATTACAAAACACTCAACACAGCTGACTGCACCTTGTGGGATCTTGCTGGGGATTTTGTTTTAAAAAGGGTGTTTTCTCCAGAGGCAGTTTAAACCTTTCAGGGGACTGCGGGGAAGTCTCCAGACTTGGGACAACACACACACAGGGTTGGGGGCTGGGGTTGGCGGGCGGGGAGGTGGGCAGTCAGGTATACTGGTATTCTGGGAGACTGATATTCCCAACAAGGGCCAGAGGTCTCAGTGCTGAAACATATTAAACTGTTCAAACAGAGGCAGGCAGAAAGCCATGAGGCTTCAGAGCTCCCTGTAGATGCAAAGGTAACTCTGTCAAAAAGTAGCCACATGTGAAGTGGAAACACCTTCCCTCAGCTTGTTACACACTGACCTTTCCACAACCCCAACATGTTTACAAACACTCGCTGCAGTTTCTGCAAACTTTGTATCAAACTGCCTCCCACTCTGCTCAATACTGACCCCCTCTCAACCTGGCACTGAACTAGTGTCTGAATTGAGACAGAGACACAGAGACAGAGGTTTTAAAGTTGAAAGTTTTAAAGTTTGATTATTAGTGTCACAAGTAAGGCTTACATTAACACTGCAATGAAGTTACTGAGAGAGACAGAGACACACAGAGACAGAGACATAGATAAAGAGACAGAAAGAGACAGAGAGGATATTTAAAGTTTTAAAGTTTGTTTATTCGTGTCACAAGTAAGGCTTACATTAACGCTGCAGTTACTGAGAGAGACAGAAAGAGAGAGTTTTTAAAGTTGAAAGATTTAAAGTTTATTTCTTAGTGTCACAAGGCTTACATTAACACTGCAATGAAGTTAGTGAGAAAGACAGAGATAGAGGGAGCATCCAGAGTGGGTTCAGTAACACATTTATTGATCAGATATCTCTCTCTGTGACTCTTTAGCGATGAGATATTCAGCCAGGATGGTTTCACTGACCCTCTTCAGCAGGCAGATATTCCCAAATCCAGCCTAGGTCTCAGACACACACACACACCACTCACACATTCCCTCTGCTCTGTCCAAGGGAATATTTTAATCCAGGAATTTCTATTTTATATTTACAGGGTGAGGGGGGGGGAGAAACTCAACTCAAAAATCCTGCAGTCTCTCCAAGCTGCTTTTAAATTTCAATTCAAACCCTGGGCCACATGGGAAGCTGCAGAGATTGGGAAACTTACCAAACCCAGTTTGTGTGTGTGAGTGTCTGCAGCTTTTGTGTCTTTGAACTTGCGAGGGTGCCAGGGAGAGAATGTCACTGTCTTCACCTCTCTCTCTGCCTCTCTGTATAAAAAAATCACCAAATTAAACCACACTCAATAATGCGACCATACACAATTAATTATCAAATATCTGTCTCTCTCGCTTTATCTCTGTCTCTCCCCGTCTCTCTCTCTCCCTGTCCTCTCTCTCCCTGTCTCTTCTCGAGCAGAAACAGATGGAGACAGAGAGGCAGGGAGAGAGAGGAAGAGGGAGGGATGGAAACAGCTGGAGTTGTGGATTAGATGCAGGGGGAGACACACAGGCTGTTAGAGGGAGGGGGGGTTTCAGTGAGGGACAGGGTCTCCAGTTTAATTCTGAGGGTCCTGAGAGAGGGATTTCACTGTCTCAGCCCCTCTCTGGCTCCCTCACTCTGTATAAACAATTCCCAAATGTAAAAAACGCTCAACACAGCTGACTGCACTTTGTGGGATCTTGCTGTGCACCACAGGGATTTTAGTTTTAAAAAGGGTTACTTTTAAGAGGGAGTTCCGGCCTTTCTGGAGATTTGGGATGATGCAGACACACACACACAGACACACACAGGGTAGTGAGTGGGGAAGGGGGCTCACAGCAGGCAAGAGAGTGGGGGAGGGTTGGGGGGAGGACTGTGTCCCATCTGATTCAGGTTCACATTGCTGCTGCTACTGTGGGATCTTGCTGTGCACACACTGGGCCTGTGGCCTTTGCCTGCACAGCAACAGCGCCCACACTTTTTATTTTCAAACAAAATCTGGCTCAGGGACCGCAAAGTGGGTTCAAGGAAAAAGCTTGAAAAGGGGTCGGGTAAATTCAAGCACTTTAATCACCGAGGCATCGTAGGCTCTTGAGCAAGTGCTGGGGAATGGGAGGAGGATAGATTGGGATTTGATGGCCAGCATGGAGCTGGTGGGCCGAAGGGCCTGTTTCTGTGCTGTGTGACTCCAGATTCTTTTCTCTCTCTCTTTTCCCAGGAATTTCTATTTGGATGGGGGGGGTGTATAGAATTTCTCTGTCTCTCCAGTGTTCTTACCAATCCCAGCACCCCTCCCCTCCCCTCTCTCTCTCCCCAGACATTCCTGTCTATATTTCATCTTTCAATAAAATGTTTAAGAAAACACCAATGTGAATTGTTGTCAATTTAATTTGTGAAGAGAGAGAGAGAGAGAGGAGTGGATCCCATTTCCCACACACTCTCCTGCAGTCCTCACCCACAACATTTATTTAATCTGGCCCTCACCAGGTTGTGTGTGTGTGGGATCTTGCTGTGCACACAGGTGGGTCTGGCTCCCTATTCCTCGCACTGTGACCATGAGCAGAACTTTAAACAGGAAAGATTGAGGGGGAGGAGAAGGGTTGGGGAGGCGGAGGAGGCAGAGAGAGAGATAGAGAAATGGAGGGAGAGCTAAACAGAGAGGGGGTGGGGGAGGTGTGAGAGGGTCTCAGGAGAGGCAGGGGGAAAGAGACACAGAGTCTGGGGGTGTCCTCCTCCACTGTGGGACTGGCAGTGGGATCTTGCTGTGCAGAATTACCTTCATTGTCATTTGAATCATTCATTCATTGACTAAGGGAGGGTGGGTGTGTGATTGTGGGATTATAAATATTGTTACCACTCTGAGGTGATGTTTCCCTCTGCGCTATTTTGTAACCCCCTAAAGGGATACACCTCGCCTCGTAATCTTAAATAAGTATGTGAGAGACAGGAGGAAGCGACTGGTTTTAGACATTCAATCCCTACAGTGCAGAAGGAGGTCATTCGGCCCATCTAGTCTGTACCGACCACAATCCCACCCAGCCCCTATTCCCGTAACCCCACACTTTTAACCTGCTAATCCCCCTGACACTGGGGTCAATTTAACACTGCCAATCCACCGAACCCGCACAGCTTTGGACTGTGGGAGAAATTGGTAAATTAAAGCAAGATCTGACACTCTCTCCATCAGGAACAACCAAACAGGTCTTTAGTTTAGACTGGGTGACAACCTTATTAAAACAATGAACAAACTGAATAAACTCCCCAGTAGAATGCTGTTCCAAGGACAAGACTCACTCAGGAATAATGAAATAAATCATTACAGAATAGAGTCACCCTCGAATAACCAGGCGTCTGTTGGAAGTGTGAACTTGCTTCTGCTGCTTGGGTCTGGAATACTTTCTGAGTTGGTTTCTGCTTCTATTTAGATGGTGATGTGATGAAGCTGTATATATTACTGCAGGATTCAGTATCAGACTCTCCCCCCTTCAATCTAAAGAGGCAGCAAGGTCGCTCCCTCCCCGTTATTTCCCCCTGTCCCAGGTTTAAATACCCAGAATTTCCTCACAGTATTCCTGCAACTTGAGTGGCTTGAGGCTGTCACCAACGCCCCAATTTGAATGCAATTGGTTGTGTGCGTTTGAGAGCTTGTTTTAAAATCATTGGTCCAGTTCAAAGCCTGTTTTGCTCTGCTGGGACTCTGGCTGCTGCTTTGGACACAAATGTTGTAAAGTTGTGTTCTGCAGCCTGCTTTCTGCAGTTTAAAATCCCCAGCACAGAGACACAGGCTTTCTAAAGACACAACGCTGGATGGTTCGTTTTGGTTTTCTCAGCATTTCTTTTCAATATTTACATTTGTCAAACACCACATCTTTAACCTGATATACGCAACTTCATAACAATATTAGACAGGGAGAGAGAGATCGGGAGAGACAGAGAGAAAGTCACACAAAGAGAGAGAGAGACAGGGAGACAGAGAGAGAGAGAGAGTCACATGGAGTAATGAGGATGGGGCCTGGATGTGAATGTGGTTGGTGTAGACCTGATGGGCCGAATGGCCTCCTTCTGTACTGTAGGATTCTGTGATTCTGTAATGGGGGCTGCGTGTGGTGTGAGGGGAGGGTGGAAGGGGACAGGGGGTGGGGGAAGCACTGGTTCCCTTTCCCCCCCTCCCTCCTCCCAGGCCCTGTCCGGGAGGTTTCGGGGCTGGAGGGGATTGTTCTGGTGAACTGGCCGGGGCCTGGGGAACCTGTTCTTTGTCCAGGATGTATAATGCAGCCTCTGTGACCAGGCCTCAATCCCAGGCCTAACCTCAGGAAGGCTTTTGCATTTTGCTCCTTTTCCAAACAGTGCCTGTGTTTAAATCGATGGGACTCGACGGTCGAATAAAACCTGCAGCAGACACTTTAATACAAAGAACAGCACAGCACAGGAACAGGTCCTTTGGCCCTCCAAGCCTGCGCCGATCATGTTTACCTATCGAGACCAATGGCCTGTATCCCTCTCTACCCCGTTTGTTCATGTGTCTATCCAGATAAGTCTTAAATGTCACTAATGTATCTGCCCCAACCACCTCACTTGGCAGCGCATTCCAGGCCCCCACCACCCTCTGTGTAAAAACCTTCCCCGCACATCTCCACTCAACCTTTCCCCCCTTATCTTGAACTTGTTCCCCCTTGTAATTATCATTTCTGTCCTGGCAAAAAGCTCCCAACTGTTTATCCTCGCCACACCCCTCATAATTTTATAAACTTCCAGCTGGTCGTCCCTCAGCCTCCGTCTTTCCAGGGAGAACAATCCCAGTTTATTCAATCAATCCTCACAGCCAATACCCTCCATACCAGGCAACATCCTGGTCAACCCTTTCATTGGATTTGGGATGTGATTGTGGGTTTTCCTGCTATATCTCTTTCTCTTCAATCTTTCTCCCGTGATTGTGAGTTATCAGGGAGGGAGAGAGAGAGAGAGAGAGAGAAAGGGATGGTAACAGAGAGAGAGAGGGAGAGAGGGCAAAGGCAGAGGGGCAGGGAGAGGAGAGAGATTGGAGGGGAGTGGGTTAGAGGGGGGGGGGGGGGGGAGCCTCCGCTGTGCACTCACAGCCCAGCAGCTCCCCAGTCTCTGGTTCGGTGCATTAACCCACTCTGGTGCATTAACAGGCGCCAGAGTGTGGCGACTAGGAGAATTTCACAGTAACTTCATTGCAGTGTTAATGTAAGCCTTACTTGTGACTAAGAAATAAACTTTACTTTATACTTTACTCTGAGATAAAGACCCTCACTCACAGCCTCCCAGAAGGTGGGATTTAGAAACAGCGACTGTGTAACTGAGGCTGAATCTGTGCTGTTGTGTTTGAAAATATATTTTCCTCATATTTGATGTGTTGTAAAGATATTGGAATCTGGCTGCTGCCACATTGCAGTGAGAGAGAGATCTGGCTTTGCAGGAGGAGCTTCCCTCCCCATTTCCCCATGGAAATCACTGAGAAATAGCAAACGTGGCCCACAACACGTCATTATTTGAAACGGTCAGACAGAAACTTATCAGAGAGAGCATTTTAATCCCCATTCATCCCCAGACGGAGAAACAGAGCAGAGATCAGGACAGATTATCCAGAGTAGGAGAGACCGGGGCAGAGATGGGGTTTGGATATATATAGATCTGGGGGGAAAGCAAAAGAGACACAGAGGGGGCTGGACAGGTTCAGAGATAGAGGGAGAGAGAAACAGCGAGAGAAAGAGGGAATCAGAGAGAGGTGGGACTCTGCTCGAAGTGGAAGGTTCCCTGTTCAGATCGAATGTACTAACAGCACCAATGCTGGAGTGACTTATTATTTTCATTTGGGGTGGGGGAGAGATGGAGGGGAGAGAGAGGGAGACGTGTGGTTCCCTCATTTCCCACTCACTTCACCCCAATCCTCACTTCAAAATCACTTTGTATCTGGCCCTGTTCAAGCTGTGTGTGGGATCTTGCTGTGCACTCATGCTCTGTCCCCCTGCCCCATATTCCTCACACTATGACAGAGCCCCATGCTTTAAACATGAAAAGATGGAGGGGAAGGCGGGTGGGGTAGAGAGAGAGGAACAGAGAATGGGTGGGGAGTGTGGGGGGGCTCAGTGGAGGGGGGTAGGGGGATAGAGACAGAGGCTCTGGGGGTGGGGGGGGGGGGTGTCCTCCTGCAGTGTGGGACTCCCTGTGGGATCCTGATTGCAGCATTCCCAGTCTCTCTCTCTCTCACTGTGAAGCACTCGGGAGGGAGAGGGAGCTGAAATTCAAATTCCTGAGCCTGGGGGAAAGGCTTGTTCTCAATCCCAGAGTCCTGCTTGTGTTTTTAGACAGGGCGCTGGGATCTGTGGGTGTGGCTTTCTAAAGACACAACGCTGGATGGTTCGTTTTGGTTTTCTCAGCATTTCTTTTCAATATTTACATTTCTCAAACACCACATCTTTAACCTTATATATGCAGCTTCATAACCATATTACAGAGAGACAGAGAGAAAGAGACAGAGAGGGGGGGAGAGAGAGAAAGGGAGAGAGAGACAGAGAGGGGAGAGTGAGGGAGAGCAGGAAAGGGCAGCAAGAGGTGAGGTTTGTGGGGGGTGCAGTGAGGGGGTGGGGGAAGAGACACAGGATCTGGGGGTCTCTCGTGTGGAGGGAGAGAGAGGGAGAAGTGTGGTTCCCTCATTTCCCACTCACTTTACCCCAATCCTCATTTAAAAATCACTTTGTATCTATCTGGCCCTGCTCAGAATGTGTGTGTGGGATCTTGCTGTGCCCTCATGCTCTGTCTCCCCTCCTCATATTTCCCGCACCGTGACAGCGCCCCACATTTTAAACATAAAAAGATGGAGGGGAAGGAGGGTGGGGTAGAGAGAGGAACAGAGAAGGGGTGGGGAGTGTGGGGGGGCTCAGTGGAGGGGGGTGTAGCGGGATAGAGACAGAGGCTCTGGGGGTGGGGGGTGTCCTCCTGCAGTGTGGGACTCTCTGTGAGATCCTGATTGCAGCATTCCCAGTCTCTGAGAGAGAAAGAGAAAGACAGGGAGGGAGGAAGAGAGAGAGAGAGAGAGAAAGAGAAAGTGGGGGAAAGTCAGAGACAGAGAGAGAGACAGAGAGAGAAAGAGAGAGAGAGAGACAGGCAGGGAGAAAGAGAGAGAGAAACAGTGTGAGGGAGAGAGAGAGAAAGACAGAGAAAGATGGAGGGAGTGGGAGAGAGAGAGAGAAAGATGGACGGAGAGAGAGAAAGGCAGACAGGGAGTGAGAGAGAAAGATGGAGGGAGTGGGAGAGAGAGAGGGGGAGAGTGAGGGGGAAAACAGGAAAAGAAAGCAAGAGGTGAGGTTTGTGGGGGGTGCAGTGAGGGGGTGGGGGAAGAGACACAGGATCACAGTGACCCGAGCCGGGAATTGAACCCGGGTCCCTGGAGCTGTGAGGCAGCAGCGCCAACCACTGTGCCACTGTGTGGCCCTACAGCCTCAGCCCCTCTCTGCCTCACTCTCCCTCTGTATAAACATTTCCCAAATTAAAACACACAACACAGCGAACTGCACCTTCTGGGATCTTCCAGAGCACCACAGAGATTGTGTTTTAAAAAGGGTTTGGCTTCGTTTTAAGAGGGACTTCAACCCTTTCTGAAAATTTGGGATGAGACACACACAGACAGATACACACACAGGCGCACGCACACACACACACAGACACACACACACACAGGGTAGTGAGTGGGGAAGGGGGCTCACAGCAGGCGAGAGTGTTGGGTGTGTGTTGGGGAGGACTGTGTCCCATCTGATTCAGGTTCACATTGTTGCTGCTGCTGCTGTTGTTGTGGGATCTTGCTGTGCACACACAGGGCCTGTGGCCTTTGCTCGCACTGCAACAGCGACCACACTTTATTAAACAAAATCTCGCTCACGGACCGCAAAGTGGGTTCAAAGGAAAGAAAGTGGAAACGGGGGTCGGGTAAATTAAAGCACTTAAATCACCGAGGCATCGTAGGCTGTGCAGCAAGTGCTGGGGAATGGGGGGAGTATAGATTGGGATTTGACGGCCAGCATAGACCTGGTGGGCCGAAGGGCCTGTTTCTGTGCTCTGTGACTCCAGATTCTCCTCTCTCTTTTCCCAGGAATTTCTATTTGGATGGAGGGTTCATAATTTCCCTGTCTCTGTCTCTCCAGCGTTCTTCCCAATCTCTGCACCCCTCCCCTCTCTCTCTCCCCAGACATTCCTGTCTATATTTCATCTTTCAATAAAATGTGAAGGAAAACACCAATGTGAATTTTTTTGATTTAATTTCAGGGAGGGAAAGACAGAGAGAGAGAGAGAGACAGGGAGGGAGGGAAAGACAGACAGAGACAGAGAAAGACAGGGAGGGGGGGAAGGAGAGAAAGACAGAGAGAGAGAGAAAGGCAGCCGAATAAAACCAGCAGCAGCCGCTTAAATCCATCGGATTGGGGATGTGATTGTGGGTTTTCCTGCTGTATCTCTCTCTCTCCCATCTTTCTCCTTTGATTGTGAGTTATCAGGGAGGGAGAGAGAAAGGGAGGGTAACAGAGGGAGATCAAAGGCAGAGGGGCAGGGAGAGGAGACACACTGGAGGGGGGCTGGGTTAGGGGGGGGGGGTCCTCTGCTCTGCACTCACAGCCCAGCTCCCCAGTCTCTGGGGGAAAAGACCCTCACTCACACCCTCCCAGAAGGTGGGATTTGTAACCAGCGGCTGTGTGACTGAGGCTGAATCTGTGCTGTTGTGTTTGAAAAGATTTTTTCCCAATATAAAGATATTGGAATCTGGCTGCTGCCACATTGCAGTGAGAGAGAGATCTGGCTTTGCAGGAGGAGCTTCCCTCCCCATTTCCCCATGGAAATCACTGAGAAATAGCAAACGTGGCCCACAACGCGTCATTATTTGAAACGGTCAGACAGAAACTTATCAGAGAGAGCATTTTAATCCCCATTCATCCCCAGACGGGGAAACAGAGCAGAGATCAGGACAGATTATCCAGAGTAGGAGAGACCGGGGCAGAGATGGGGTTTGGATATATATAGATCTGGGGGGAAAGCAAAAGAGACACAGAGGGGGCTGGACAGGTTCAGAGATAGAGGCAGAGAAACAGGCAGAGAGAAAGAAACAGCGAGAGACAGAGGGAATGGGAGAGAGAGGTGTGACTGTGCTCGAAGTGGAAGGTTCCCTGTTCATATTGAATGTACAAACAGCCCCAATCCTGGAGTGACTTGTCATTATTTTTATTTGGGGTGGGGGAAGAGATGGAGGGGGGGAGCGAGGGAGAGAGAGGGAGAAGTGTGGTTCCCTCATTGCCCACTCACTTTAGCCCAATCCTCACTTAAAAATCACTTTGTATCTAGCCCTGCTCAGACTGTGTGTGGGATCTTGCTGTGCCCTCCTCCCCGCCCCATATTCCCTGCACTGTGACAGCGCCCCACACTTTAAACATGAAAAGATGGAGAGGAAGGAGGGTGGGGTAGAGAGAGAGGAACAGAGAATGGGTGGGGAGTGTGGGGGGGCTCAGTGGAGGGGGGGTAGGGGGATAGAGACAGAGGCTCTGGGGGTGGGGGGGGTGTCCTCCTGCAGTGTGGGACTCCCTGTGGGATCCTGATTGCAGCATTCCCAGTCTCTCTCTCTCTCTCACTGTGAAGCACTCGGGAGGGAGAGGGAGCTGAAATTCAAATTCCTGAGCCTGGGGGAAAGGCTTGTTCTCAATCCCAGAGTCCTGCTTGTGTTTTTAGACAGGGCGCTGGGATTTGTGGGTGTGGATGGAGAAGATTGTTCTGTTTAACTGGGGGGTGGGAGAGAGGGGGGTTTGTTCTTTCTACCGGAGGAATAATGCAGCCTCTGTGACTAGGCCTCACTTCACGGCCTAAATCTCAGCAGCACTTTTGCATTCGCTTAATTCCCCAACAGGGTTTAAGTGGCTGAATTCAATGGTTCAATAAAATGTGAAGCAGCCGCTTCAGGGTGGGATTGTGGATTTTCCAGCTCCCGCCCCCTTCTCATTTCCCTTTTGATTGTGAGTTTTATTTTAAACGGTCAGACAGAAACTTAGAGAGAGCATTTCAATCCAGATTCGCCTCGAGATAGAGAAACAGAGCAGAGATCAGGACAGGTTATCCAGAGACAGGAGCAGAGACGGGGTATTGGACAGATAGAGATCTGGGGGGAAGTGTGTAAGAGACGGAGAGGGAGAAACAGAGTGAGGGGAGAGAGGTGACTGATAGAAGTGGGAACTTCATTGGGGCCTCCTGTGTTTTTTCACTGGCCTGTCTCTGGAGTAAAGCCCCCAGAATGCTTTGATGTGTTTAATAAATTCAATATCGGGACAGTCAGGAGGCAGTTGGAAGTTCATTGCATTTGAAACGTGTTCCCATTTTGTCAGGGTTTAATAATGAGGAGGTGAAAATGAATGTTTCCCCCACCTCCCCCAGTGAGATTGTGAATTTCAGCAAGTCCTGGGATCTTGCTGTGCCTTTTATTGTTTATAATCAGCTTTTGTTTTGTGTTTAATCAAATTTCACTTTATTTTCTCTTTCTCTCTTCCAAGGAGAATTCCTTTGGAAACTTTGGCGATGCAGAGAGCGAATAGTTTTGCCGTGAGGAATCCTCGGACAAGAGCTATAACCAGAGAGAAAAATATTAATAAAAGTCCCCGTGTCTTGGTCGTTCATTTTTATTCACAGATAGACTGGTGGGGCTTTTACACGGAGGGTTAGTGGTCTGTGTGTCAGGGGGAGGGGGTATTCCCAGTGATCCCTGCTCCAATGTAATCCCAGATTTCAATCCCTCTCCCTGAAGCTCTGTCTGTGCAACTCCCCCATCCTCAGAACTGTTTCTCCACATCTTTCCAATCCCTGTCTCTCCCCATCCTTTATACCTCAGCCTCTCAAAATGGCAGCATCTTTCTCCCTTTTCTCTCATTCTCTCTATCTTTCACTCTCTCTCTGAAACTTTGTCACTGTCTTGCCAAAGCCCCACTTTCTATTTATCTCGACATCTCACTTTGTATCTCAGCCTCTCTGCACATCTCTCTCTCCCTCTCTGTGGATCATTTTATCTCAATCACAGCAGCCTCCTCTCCATCTCTCTCTCGCTCTATCTATCTCTGCTCCCTCTCTGACTCATTCTGTCTGAAGTACAGCAGCATTCTCTCTATCTCCATCTTTTCACAGTAACTTCATTGCAGTGTTAATGTAAGCCTACTTGTGACGAATAAAATTTGAACTTTAACTCTGCTTCTCTGTCTTATCTCTCTAGCTATCTGCTTGACTCTCTCTATCTCTCTCTGCTTCCCCCTCTCTCTATCTCTGCCTCCCCCTGACTCAGTCTGTTTGAATTAAAGTAGCATCCTCTGTCTCTATATCTCTATCTGTTCTCTGCTTCCCTCTCTCTGTGAATCATTGTCTGAATCACAGCAGATTCCTCACTAACTCCATCTCTATATCTCTGTCTCTTATCTCTGCTCCCTCCCTTCTCTGTGAATCAATGTCTGAATTACAGTCGCATCCTATCTCCATCTCTATATCTCTCTGCCTCTTATCTCTCTCTGTATCTGATCTCTGCTTCCCTCTCTCTGTGAATCATTCTGTCTGAATTACAGTAGCATTCTCTCTAACTCCATCTCTATATCTCTCTGCTTCTCTGCCTCTTATCTCCCTCTCTGCTCTCTCGTGGGGGACGGGCCAGATCACGGGTTTGCTGTTCACAAGCAGCAAAGGCCCAGGAACGCAGAGGGAGGGAATAGGGGGCAATTCAGAGGGATTCAGCACTGCTGAAAGGGGGGAGTGTGTAATACAGGGGCTTGTTCAGAGCCAGGGGCTATTAGACAGAGAGGGAAGGGGCTGGTGGGGGAGGCTGTTGTACAAGAGGGGGGAATATTATAACACAGGCTGACCAGAGTCAGGGGTTATCAGAGAAAGGGGGCAATTGAGGGGGGGGGGGGGAATCAGACAGGGGGTCTGTTGTACAGGATGGGGGTGCGGGATGTTATAACACAGGCTGCTCAGTGTCAGGGGAATTAGTCGTTTGAACGTTAATGTTTAAAATGGGCAGAGTTTCCACATCCAACTCCACCAGGAGCTGTTTACAGGGGGGTGGTGGACGGGGATAGATGTGTGGTGGGGGGGGGGGGGGGGGTTACTAATTAGAAGGGGGGGGATCTGTCAGTCCAGAGGCTGTTCACAGGGAGGGAGTGGGAATTTGCCAGGTTGAGAGGGGTGGGGGGAAAGAGGGGAACTTAGAGGGATATTCAGCCGGGGGGCTTTGAAGATGGTTTGGGCAGTGGGGGAGCGGGGTACGGGGCTCAGAGGGAAGGATCGGGAGATTTAGAGGGATTGTGAGGAGGGACAACAGATTTGGCTGGAGTGGGGGGGGGGGGGGGAATTGGGATTGGAGAAGATTGGGCAGAGAGGATCAGGGGGAGGGGCAGAGAGGATCGGGAGGAGGGGCAGAGAGAGATTGGGCAGAGGGGAGGTTCAGAGGGGTTTAAGTGGAGGGACTGAGAGTGGGTTTGGGCAGTGGGGATTTAAAGGGGGTTTTGGGGGGTGGGGAACCTGGAGGGGAGAGGGGAATTTGGGGGTGAGAGATTGAGTGCGGCAGGTTTAGGATTGGGAGTGGGTTCAGGAGTCGGGGGGGATTAGGCTCAGTGGGGGTTGGGTCTGTCGGTGGGTGTGGGGTTCGGGTCTGTCGGTGGGGGTGGGGTTCGGGTCTGTCGGTGGGGGTGGGGTTCGGGTCTGTCGGTGGGGGTGGGGTTCGGGTCTGTCGGTGGGGGTGGGTGTGGGGTTCGGGTCTGTCGGTGGGGGCTGGGTCTGTCGGTGGGGGTGGGGTTTGGGTCTGTCGGTGGGGGTGGGGTTTGGGTCTGTCGGTGGGGGTGGGGTTTGGGTCTGTCGGTGGGGGTGGGGTTTGGGTCTGTCGGTGGGGGTGGGGTTTGGGTCTGTCGGTGGGGGTGGGGTTTGGGTCTGTCGGTGGGGGTGGGGTTTGGGTCTGTCGGTGGGGGTGGGGTTTGGGGACAGGAGTTCAGGAGCTGGGGAGGGGCCCCTATGGATAGGGCTGGGATTTGGGGGGAGGGGGGGTGAAATCCTGGTGGGACTGGAGGGTCTCAGAGGAATTGGTCAGGGCGGGTCTGAGAGGGGGGGACAGCTCGGGGGGGGGAACAAGCTGGGGGGGGGGGGGGAACAAGCGGGGGGCGGGCAGTCGGGGGGCGGGCAGTCGGGGGGCGGGCAGTCGGGGGGCGGGCAGTCGGGGGGCGGGCAGTCGGGGGGCGGGCAGTCGGGGGGCGGGCAGTCGGGGGGCGGGCAGTCGGGGGGCGGGCAGTCGGGGGGCGGGCAGTCGGGGGGCGGGCAGTCGGGGGGCGGGCAGTCGGGGGGCGGGCAGTCGGGGGGCGGGCAGTCGGGGGGCGGGCAGTCGGGGGGCGGGCAGTCGGGGGGCGGGCAGTCGGGGGGCGGGCAGTCGGGGGGCGGGCAGTCGGGGGGCGGGCAGTCGGGGGGCGGGCAGTCGGGGGGCGGGCAGTCGGGGGGCGGGCAGTCGGGGGGCGGGCAGTCGGGGGGCGGGCAGTCGGGGGGCGGGCAGTCGGGGGGCGGGCAGTCGGGGGGCGGGCAGTCGGGGGGCGGGCAGTCGGGGGGCGGGCAGTCGGGGGGCGGGCAGTCGGGGGGCGGGCAGTCGGGGGGCGGGCAGTCGGGGGGCGGGCAGTCGGGGGGCGGGCAGTCGGGGGGCGGGCAGTCGGGGGGCGGGCAGTCGGGGGGCGGGCAGTCGGGGGGCGGGCAGTCGGGGGGCGGGCAGTCGGGGGGCGGGCAGTCGGGGGGCGGGCAGTCGGGGGGCGGGCAGTCGGGGGGCGGGCAGTCGGGGGGCGGGCAGTCGGAGTGTTTCTTACCCACTTTTAAAAGACAATCCACACTCACACCAGTCACATTTCACACTCTGCTCAGTCCTGTGTTGGGGGGTTTTGAGTGTGTAATCAGTGTTTGCTTTTCTCAAACCGCACTGATATTCCCAACAAGGGCAAGAGGTTTCAGTCCAGTCCCTGAGACATCCAAGTCTCCGTAATGGCCACCACATCACACTTCCAGGCATCGATCCACGCTCTGAGCTCATCCCCTTTATTCACTATACTCCTGGCATTAAAGTAAACACATCTCAATCCTTCGGTCTGAGCTCTCCCCTTCTCTATTCCCTGTCCATCCGCCCTCTTGCACTGCCCATAACCCTTCTCTGCTTGCGAGCTACCTTCCTCACTCTCAGTCACCTCATTTTTATCCCCTCCCCACAACCTATCTAGTTTAAACTACGGGGTCCTGATGGTTTGAGTTATAATGAGAGGCTGGATAGTCTGGGACTTTTTTCCCTTGAGTAGGCTTAGGGGTGGTCTTGTAGAGGGCGGCACGGTAGCACAGTGGTTAGCACTGCTGCTTCACAGCTCCAGGGTCCCGGGTTCGATTCCCGGCTCGGGTCACTGTCTGTGTGGAGTTTGCACATTCTCCTCGTGTCTGCGTGGGTTTCCTCCGGGTGCTCCGGTTTCCTCCCACAGTCCAAAGATGTGCGGGTTAGGTTGATTGGCCAGGTTAAAAAAAAAAAAATTGCCCCTTCGAGTCCTGGGATGCGTAGGTTAGAGGGATTAGCGGGTAAATATGTGGGGGTAGGGCCTGGGTGGGATTGTGGTCGGTGCAGACTCGATGGGCCGAATGGCCTCCTTCTGCACTGTAGGGTTTCTATTCTATTCTATTCTAAAATAATGAGGGCATGGATATAGCAGCTTTATAGAATCTCAGTTCGGCCGCACTTGGAATATCGTGTTCAATTCTGGTCGACACACTACCAGAAGGATGTGGAAGCTTTGGAGAGGGTTCAGAAAACATTTACCAGGATGTTGCCTCTGGTATGGAGGGCATTAGCTATGAGGAGAGGTTGGAGAAACTTGATTTGTTCTCACTGGAACGACGGAGGTTGAGGGCGGGGGGGGGGGAGAGAGAGAGAGAGAGAGACCTGATGGAAGTATACAAGATTATGAGGAGTATGGACAGAGTGGATAGTCAGAAGCTTTCTCCGAGGGTGCAAGTGTCAATTACTCGGGGGCACAGGTTTATGGTGCTCGGGGCAAGGTTGAAAGGAGATGTACGAGGCAAGTTTTTTACACAGAGAGTGGTGGGTGCCTGGAACTCGCTGCCGGGGGAGGTAGTGGAAGCAGATACGATAGTGAGTTTTACGGAACGTCTGGACAAATACATGAATAGGATGGGAATAGAGGGATATGGTCCCCGGAAGGGAAGGGGGTTTTAGTTCAGTCGGGCAGCATGGTTGGTGCAGGCTTGGAGGGCCGAAGGGCCTGTTCCTGTGCTGTAATTCTCTTTGTTCTTTGATAAGCTCGTCAACATCTTTTCCAAAAGGGAGGGGAGTCTAAAACTAGAGGACATAAGTTTCAGATGAGTGGGATGAGAGTCCAGAGGGCAATTCTTTTCACACATAGGGTGGTGGGGGATTGGAACAAGCTGCCAGATGTTGTAGTAGCGGCGGGTACAATTTAGACAGTTATATTGGTAAGATTGGCATGGAAGGATGTGGGCCAAATGCAGGCAATTGGTATTAGCTTAATGGTAAAATCTGGTTGGCATTGGACAAGTTGGGCCAAAGGGCCTGTTTCCATGCTGTAAACCTCTATGACTCTACCCTGCTGAGCCCTGTAAGAATTGTCTGAGTTTGAATGAGATCACCTCTCATTTTTCCAAAGTGCATAAAACAAAAGTCCAGTCTATTTAATCTTTCCTCAGGGGACACTCCCTCCATCCCAGGAATTAATGCAGTGAAACCTCATTGAAGTCTCTCTATGACAAGAATATCTTTCCTTAGGTCAGAGGATAAAACTGTCCACAACACTCCGTGTGTGGTTTCACCACTAATTCAGCCTCTCCCACATCCCCTTGAAGAGTCTACATCCTCCTCACAACTCACACTTCCACCTGCTTTCATGTCATGTACAAACTGGGAAATATTACATTTGATCCCAAACGTCCAAATCAATGATATGGATTGTGAATAGCTGGGCTCCCGAGTACTGATCCTTGTGATAAGCCGCTGGTCACAGCCTGCCACCCTGAAAATGACCCATTTGTACCTCAGCTCTGTTTTCTGTCCTTTAACCATTTCTAAATCCGTGCCAGTGTATTCCAAAGCTGTGAAGGTGAGGTGGATTGGACACAGTAAATTGCCATTTACTGTCCAAAACTGTGTAGTTAGGTGGATTAAGGTAAATGTGTGGGGTTACGGGGATTGGGCTGGGTCAAGATGCTGTGTCAGAGAGTCAGTGCAGACTTGATGGGCTGAATGGTCTCCTTCTGCACTGCAGGGATTCTGTGACTCTACTATTAAGATCCCTTTGTCATTTGAAGCTTCCAGCTAAAATGCTGACAATGCTGCCTATTTCTGTGCACTTTGGCAAACGTTCTGTCTCATCACCGGGCGACACGGTGGCACAGTGGTTAGCACTGCTGACTCACAGCGCCAGGGATCTGGGTTCGATTCCCCGCCTCGAGTGACTGTCTGTGTGGAGTTTGCACGTTTGCTAAATTGCCCCTGAGGGTCAGGGGGATTCGGGCCTGGGTGGGATTATTGTTGGGGCAGGCTTGTTGGGCTGAATGGCCTCATTCTGCAGTGTAGGAATTCTATGACTCTTGGATCTTAAATGGTTGATAAATAGTGAAACTGAGACACAAACTGGGGCTTTGCAGCAGCAGACAGAATGGGAATCATTGCATCCTGCACCGAGTTTTATTACACAATCAATTTCAGAAAATTTACAACTCAAAATTCACAACAGCAAAGTGTGGGATTGCAAACTTGGAATGATTAGCCCAGGACTAAAGTTTAAAAGCTACAGATTGACATTCAGAAACAAGAGATGGCCTCACATCTTCAATTCTGTGATTGTCCCCCATCTCCTGCTCTGAATATTACAAAATCTCTGCCCCCTTCATGCGTCTGGAGACTTTGAAAGTTACGCAGACATTGGTAAAACTTTCCTTTATCTCAAGGCATCTCCTGTGAAATACTCAACTTCTGCAAAGAGACACAATCTCATTGACACTTTCTGAATCTCCTTTCAAACAACCTCCCAACCCCACTGTGCAGGATGCAGGAATGTCACCTTTTGTCACATTCCCAAACACAATTGTTGACACCTTTTCGGGACAGGAAAAGTAGATTCAACTGACAGATTCTGAGCCCCAGGTTGAATCTTTAAGATGTAAAAATGAACTGAAAGCCCAGATCTCTCTGTTCCTGCAAGTATTTTAACATAGACCCATTGATTTTAAATTGCTTCTCCTGTGTGTAAAATACCATCTATCAACTTCAGGTTTGAACATTAATAAGCGACTGAGCATCAACTGTGAATTATAGAAGGTAGTTCCAAACTAATATCACACCTGGTGTGGCAAAGTGTTCCTGAATTTCACTCCGAAAAGTCTAAAACCCTAACCATTGTCGAAAATCCAATGTCCCCCAAGTCCTGGACTCCCCGACCAGCAGAAAAAGTTGTTCTTTATCAGTCCTCTCCATTTCCCTTCTTATCTTGAAGTGTTTGTGGGAACCTTGGCCCTCATTACCAATCCCAATCTGTTCCTCTTTCTGTCTCTCCCTCTCTGTCTCTCCCCCAGTAGCAGGACTGGGCCCTAAGGTCCCTTCCAACATGATTTACAGACAGTTCAGTCCCACTGGGGAAAGGGCAGATATTGAAACAGAAAATGATCAAATGCTGAGCTGCTCAGGCAGAATCTGTGTTCCAGAGACACAGAGAATGGGAGCAGAGACACACAGACTGACCCACAACACACACATATACACACACACACACACAACTACATGCACACTCTCATGTATACAGACACGGGTACATGCACACACACACACACAGGTGGCTAGGAACTTGCACATGTGATTTCATGAAGAAATTAGATATAACTTTTGGGGCTAAAGGGATCGAGGGATATGGAGGGGAAGGCGGGGGATCAGGATATAGAATTTGATGATCAGCCGTGATCAAAATGAATGGTGGAGCAGGCTCGAAGGGCCGAATGGCCTCCTCCTGCTTCTCGTTTCTATGTTTCACTCACTAACCCCCATGCAGGCAAACACTGACACACTCACACACAGAATCACACACACAATTTCTCTCACATACACACCCACACTCTCACATATAGGCACACAGATGCACACACACCTCCCATGCACAGATACTCACACACGCACATACACACATGCAGAATACACACACACACTTTCACACACACCCAAATACACCTGTGCAGACCAGCTCACAGACTGATACACAGCACCCCGATATACACACACTGACACACACACTGACACACACACTGATACATACACACACAGATACATATTCACGTCGGTACATACGCACACACCCCGATACACATACTGATACACACACACACACACACACACTAATCCATACACAGACACACTGATACATACCACAACATACACACACAGATAAATACACAGATATACACACACAGACACACTGGTACATACACCAATACACACTCACACACCCTGATACATACACACACACTGATACATACACCGATACACACTCACACACCCTGATACATACACACACACTGATACATACACCGATACACACTCACACACCCTGATACATACACACACACTGATACATACACCGATACACACTCACACACCCTGATACATACACACACACTGATACATACACCGACACACACCCCGATGCATACACACACACTGATACACAAACCGATACACACACATGCAGACACACACACACACATCCCATTACAAAGTCAATCTCCCATTTCACTGTTTCATCAAACAAGATGTGAAGATGCCAGCGTTGGAGTGGGGTAAACACAGTAAGAAGTCTCATAACACCAGGTTAAAGTCCAACAGGTTTGGACCTGTCCAACAAACCTGTTGGGGACCGACACCTGGTGTTGTGAGACTTCTCATCAAACAAGGACAAGGCAGTTCAGAAAATGCAGTTAGATACAGATGAAAACTCCCTCCATATCAGCCTCTCTTTCCCACTCTGCATCCAGCTGGAGAAACAGGGATAGAGATAGAGAGAGAGTAACAGAGAGAGGGGAGGAAAGGAATGGGGTGAGAGTCACACAGAGAGAGGGGAAGTGATTGAGATAGAGAGTGTCAGGCAGTGTTCCTGTGAAGCTGAGTGCGGTGGCCTTTGAAGGTACCACACAGAACATAAGAAATAGGAGCAGGAGTGGGCCATTCTGCCCCTCGAGCTTGTTCCTCCCATTGATAAGATCATGGCTGATCTGACTGTGGTCTGAGCTCCTTTTTGCTGTCTGTCTCCCCATAACCCTCAACTCCCTTGAATATGTTCAATGTCCCAACGCCCACTGCTCTCTGGGGAAGGGAATTCTAAACACTAACCACCCCCTGAGAGAAGAAATTATTCCTCCTCATCTCCATCTTTAATGGGAGCTGTATGAATTTTAAACTGTGCCCTCCCTGATACTGGATTCCCCCATGTTGGCCCTGTTCTGTGATAATGAATGCAGGTGTTTAAAGATTATTCAATAGTTCTTTCAGGGACACAGATCAAAAAAT
>NW_027590444.1:292500-307500 GCF_964213995.1 Mustelus asterias
AAATTTAGCATGGCCAATCCACCGAACCCGCACATCTTTGGGCTGAGAGAAGGAAGGGCGGCACTCGGAGGAAACCCATGCAGATAGTGACCCGAGGCTGGATATGAACTTGTGTCCCTGGTGCTGTGATACAGCAGTGCTAACCACTGGTGCCACCGTGCTGCCCGCTCCTGTTTGGGAGCTTCACCAGGTTGACACCTCATTTTTAAGGGATGCCAGGTTGACCCCGTGGCTTGATGGTAATGGTTGAGTGGGGAATGAATCATTCTCTGTTACCTGTGGTGTCCTGGACATTGAGAGAAACTGACACTCAGACACATAAAACAACAACCTGCATTGATATAGCACCTTGAACAGAAACGTCCTCAGATGCTTCACAGGAGCCTGGAGTGAAAAATTAGAAGCCGAGTCACAGGCGAGTTTAGGGACAAAAGAATTGCCCCAAAGATCTGGTCAAAAAGGGGTTGTTTTTAGGAAGTGTCTGAATGGTGGAAAGGGAGGTATGAAGACAGAGAGTTTTGGGAAGGAATTCCAGAGTTGGAGCCACACAGTTGAACTGCAGACCCCAATGGTGAAAGGATTAAAATGGGGGATGGTCAGGGAGCCAGGATTAAAGGAAAACAGATATCAGAGGATGGTGGGACTGGGGGATATAGGGAGGGCTCATTTACAGAAGACAGTACCAAACTTTAACCACACCTCGTGTGAAGAGGTTTTTCCTAATTTAGCTTTGAAAGAAGTTTAGAAGTTTATTTATTAGTGTCACAAGTCAGCTTACATTAACACGGTAATGAAGTTACTGTGAAAATCCCCTAGTCGCCACACTCCGGCACCTGTTCGGGTAACACTGAGGGAGAATTTAGCATGGCCAATGCACCCTAAACAGCACGTCTTTCAGACTGAGGGAGGAAACCGGAGCATCCGGAGGAAACCCACGCAGACACGGGGAGAACATGCGGACTCCGCACAGACAGGAATAAACTAATCTTTTTCTAAGTAGCAGGCAGTGACGAGTGGGGTCCCGCAGGGGTCAGTTCTTGGGTCCCAGCTATTCACAAAACACATCAGTGATTTGGATGAGGGAACCAAACGTAATATTCTCAAGTTTGCTGATGAGGCGAAACTTGGTGGGAATGTGAGTAACGAGAAGGATGTTAAGAGGCTTCGGGGTGATTTAGACAAGTTGAGTGAGTGGGGAAATACATGGCAGATGCAGAATAATGTGGATAAATGTGACGTTATCCACTTTGGACGGAGGAAGAGAATGGCAGAGTATTAGTTGAATGGTGATAGATTGGGAAATGTTGTACAAAGGGACCTGGGTATCTGAGAACACCAGTCACTGAAAGCAAGCATGCAGCTACAGCAAGCAGTTAGGAAGACCAATGGGATGTTGGCCTTCATTGCAAGAGGGTTCGAGTAGAGAGCAAGGATGTCTTACTGCAGCTGGACAGGGCCTCGGTGAGACCACACCTGGAGTCTTGTGTCCAGTGTTCCTCTCCTTATCTGAGGAAGGATGTACTTGCCACAGAGGGAGAGCAGTGAATGTTCACCAGACTGATTCCTGGGATGGCAGCATTGATGTCTGAAGGGAGATTGGGTCGGCTGGGCCTGTATTCACTGGAATGTAGAAGAGTGAGCGGGGATCTAATTGAAAGGTATAAAATTCTGACAGTGCTGGACAGGCTGGATACAGGGATATTGTTTCCTCCGGCTGGGGGTGTCTGGAACAAGGGGTCACAGTCTCAGGATACGGGGGAGGCCATTTGGGACTGAGATGAGGGGAAACCTCTTCACTCAGAGGGTGGTGAACCTGTGGAATTCTCTCCCACAGAAAGCTGTGGAGACCAAGTCACTGAATATATTTAAGAAGGAAATAGATAGATTTCTAGACTCTAAAGGTGTCGAGGTGTATGGGGAGAGCGCTGGTGTATGGCATTGAGACAGAGGATCGGCCATGATAGTGTTGAATGGTGGGTCAGGCTCGAAGGGCTGAATGGCCTCCTCCTCCTCCTATTTTCTATGTTGATGTGACCGCCCCAAGTCTCTTTGGGCCTCCACTCTTTCCAGCTTTTCCCCATTCATAAAGCAATGTGTTCTATCCTTTTTAAAGTGGGTGACCACACAATTGTCTCCAATGAAATCCATCTTTCACTCTTTGAACCATTCAGTTAAGACATTTTACTTTGGGGCGGCACGGTGGCACAGTGGTTCGTACTGCTGCCTCACAGCGCCAGGGACCCGGGTTCAATTCCAGCCTCGGGTGACTGTGTGGAGTTTGCACATTCTCCCCGTGTCTGCGTGGGTTTCCTCCGGGTGCTCTGGTTACCTTCCACACTCGCAAGATATATAGGTTAGATGGATTAGCAATGGGGTTATGGGGATAGGGCTGGGGTGAGGGCCTGGGTAAGATACTCTGTCATCAAGTCTGTGCAGACTCAATGAGCTGAATGGCCTCTTATGCAGTGGAACACCTCTTTGCCATTTGAAGCTTCTGGTTTCCTCCCACACACCAAAGATGTGCGGGTTAGGTTGATTGGCCGTGCTCAATTGCCCCTTAGTGTTAGGGGGATTCAGGCCTGGGTGGTATTGTTGTCGGGGGCAGGCTTGATGGGCCAAAGGACCTCCTTCTGCACTTTAGGGATTCTATGATGAACGGCATGGTGGCACAGTGGTTAGCACAGCGCCAAGAACCCAGGTTCAATTCCAGCCTCAGCTCGCTGTCAGTGTAGAGTTCTCCCAGTGTCTGCGTGGGTTTCCTCCGGGTGCTCCAGTTTCCTCCCACAGTCCAAACATGTGCGGGTTAGGTGGATTGGCCATGATAAATTGACCCTAGTGTCAGGGGATTAACAGGGTAACTATATGGGGTTACGGGAATAGGGCCTGGGTGGGATTGCGGTCGATGCAGACTCGATGGGCCGAATGGTCTACCCGTCAGGGATTCTATGATTCTAGGATCTTAAATCATTGATAAATACGATGAAACTGAGACAGACCCGGGGGCTTTGCAGCAGCAGACAGAATGGGAATCATTGCATCCTGCACCGAGTTTTATTACACAATCAATTTCAGAAAATTCACAACTTTAATTCACAACAGCAAAGTGTGGCATTGCAAACTTGGAATTATTAGCCCAGGACCAAAGTTTAAAAGCTAAACACTGACATTCAGAAACAGGAGCTGGCCTCACATCTTCAATTCTGTGATTGTCCCCCATCTCCTGCTCTGAATATTACAATATCTCTGCCCCCTTCATGCGTCTGCAGACTTTGAAAGTTACTCAGACATCGGTGAAACTAATCTTTATCTCGGGGCGTTTCCTGTGAAATTTGCACCTTCTCCAAAGAGACACAATCTAATTGAGGCTTTCTGATACAATCTGAATCTCCTTTCAAACAACCTCCCAACCCCACTGTGCAGGAATGTCACCTTTTGTCACATTCCCCAACACAATTGTTGACACTTTATCAGGAGGGAAAAGTAGATTCAACTGACAGATTCTGAGCCCCAGGTTGAATCTTTAAGATGTAAAAATGAACTGAAAGCCCAGGTCTCTCTTTTCATGCATCCATTTTAACATTGACCCATTGATTTTAAATTGCTTCTCCTGTATAAAAATATAATCTATCAACCTCAGATTTAAACATTAATAAGCGACTGAGCATCAACTACGAATTATGGAAGGTAGTTGCAAACTAATATCACAGCTGGTGTGGCAAAGTGTTTCTGAATTCCACTCCTACAAGTCTAAAATCCTCAACATTGTTTGAAATCCAATGTCCCCAAGTCCTGGACTCCCCAACCAGCAGGAAAAGTTGTTCTTTATCAGTCCTCTCCATTCCCCTTATTATCTTGAAGTGTTTGATCCAATCATCCCGTAGCCTAAATTCCAGCATTACAGAGTAACACTTCAACTACACTTTTCAACAAACAATCCCAAACCAAATACAGAACAGGGTTCATAGAATCCTGCAGTGCAGGAGGCCATTCGGCCCATCGAGTCTGCACTGACCACAATCCCACCCAGGCCCCATCCCTATCATCCCATACATTTACCTCAGCTATTCCTCCTGACACTAAGGGACAATTTAGCTTGGCCAATCCACCTAACCTGTACACCTGATAGAAGTCTGCCAGATTATGAGGGGCATGGACAGAGTGGATAGTCAGAAGCTTTTTCCCAGGGTGGAAGAGTTATTACTCGGGGGCATAGGTTTAAGGTGCGAGGGGCAAGGTTTAAAGGAGATGTGGGAGGAAAGGTTTTTTACACAGAGGGTGGTGGGTGCCTGGAACTCGTTGCCGGGGGAGGTAGTGGAAACGGATACGATAGTGACTTTTCAAGGGCGTCTTGACAAAGACATGAATAAGATGGGAATGGAGGGATATGGTCCCCGGAAGGGTAGGGGGTTTTAGTTCAGTCAGGCAGCATGGTCGGTGCAGGATTGGAGAGCTGAAAGACCTGTTCCCGTGCTGTAATTTTCTTTGTTCTATCTTTGGAGTGTGGGATGAAACCGGAGCACCCGGAGGAAACCCACACAAACACGGGAAGGACGTTCAAACTCCAGTCAGAAAGTGACCCATGCTGGGAATCGAAGGCGGGTCCCTGGCACTGTGAGGAAGCAGTGCTAACCCCTGCATCACTGTGCCACCCCCATATTGAAAACTTGGGTTCAAATTCAAGACAGCCGCAAATTCACTTTGAGAAAAGTTCCCTCTGCTGTGTGAAAGGAATTTTTAATTGAGGATTTTTATTTCTGGGAAAACTGAACTCACATTGAACAGCATCCCAGTGTGGGATTTAAACTCTAGTTTGTTTCAGTCCTGGGGAGAGAGATGGAGCGAGAGGGAGAGATACAGATACAGAGGCAGAGAGACACAGAAACAGGATGGGATTGTGCTGTACATGTTTCAGAGCTGACACTGAGACACACACGAGATGTATAATCGCAGACCAGAGTGAATCATTCTCTGTTACCTGCAGTGTCCTGGACATGGACAGAAGCTGACACTCAGACACACACAACAACAACTTGCATTTATATAGCACCTTGGACAGTATTATCCCAAGATGCTTCACAGGAGCCTTAATGTGAGAAATTTGACCCCGAGTCACAGGAGAGTTTAGGGTCACATGTCCCAAAGGTTTGGCCAGATGGTTTTTATGGACTATTTTAATTAGAGGAAAAGGAGGTGTTAAAATGGAGAAAACCAATCTGCATCACTAATGTTCTTTATGGAAGGAAATCTGCCGTCCTTACCTGGTCGGGCCTCCATGTGACTCCAGCCCCACAGCAATGTGGTTGACTCTTAGATGCTGTTTGAAATGGCCTAGCAAGCCACTCAGTTCATGAACAATTAGGGACGAGGAGTAAACGCTGGCAGAACCAGCCAGGCCCACATCCCATGGATGTATTTGAGTAAAACGTTCAGGGAAGGAATTCCAGAGTTGGAGCCCACGCAGATGAAGACACAGCTCCCAATGGTGAAACGATTCAAATTGTGGATGGTCACGGAGCCAGAATGAAAGGAAAACAGATATGGTAGGATGGTGGGACTGGAGGAGGTGGATAACCAGCAAGAAACATTTCTCTCTCTCTGTGCTATCAGTTTCCATTATTCTCCTGACAAATTGGATCAAATTGTCCCTGACACTCCAAAATTCCCGGGAATACAGCCCTCGTTTGTGTCTCCATAGCTGCGTATCTGTCACATTTAAAATACTAACGTTACTTTAGTGAAGAGACAACTCTGTCAGAAATATCTCAGTGCTGCGTTCACACAAAATGGCCACTGGGAAGAAACGCCAAATGGCTGCCTGATATTTGTGGATATTTTTCACAGATTCCCAGAAAGGGAGAGATGGACAGAAGACACAGACACAGAGAGTGAGAAAAAGAGAGAGACACAGATTGATGGAGGTATAAAAGGTTTCCCTTTACCTGCACATGAATTAACTTGTTCCCAGTTGGTTTATGGATTCTCTCCTCAACTTATTGTCCAAAGTGCATCACTTCACATTTCTCAGTGTTGAAGTTAACTGCCTGACCGTTTCATTTCAATCTCCTCTGCACCCGCTCTCGAACACAAATAATTGTCTGGTAGAAAGTGAGAAGGAGCCTCGATAGAGAGGTTGGGAAGGATTGAATGGGGAGAGGCAGAAACCCTGAACACATTTCAAAACGACACTGATTTCCACTTGAAGGAATAACTTCTCCACCCCAACACTATCCCGTCATTCTCGATAAGCCCATGCTGCCCGTGTTCTGTGATAAATTACACGCAAGTGAAAAGATTATTTTAAATAGTGGGGTTACATTTGCCACCCCCCAATCTGTAGGAACTGCTCCAGAGTCTATAGAATTTTGGAAGATGACCAGCAATGCATCCAATATTTCCAGCGCCGCTTCCTTTAATACTCTGGGATGTAGATTATCAGGCCCTGGGGCTTTGTCAGCCTTTAACCCCATTCATTCCCCCAGCACCATTTTCTTACTAATACTGATTTCCTTCAATTCAATTCCGCACTCTCACTAAACCATTGGATCCCTAACATTTCTGCCAGGTTACCTGTGCCTCTTTTGTGAAGACAGAACCAAAGTATATGTTCAATTCTTCTGCCATTTCTTTGCTCCCCATTATAATTTCCCCGGAGAGATGGAGAGAGGCAGAGTCACTGAGAGATAGGGATGAGATAGTAATGCAGAGAGTAACAGTGAGATATTCAGGTGGGCAAGCAGCTAATAGTGGGGTACAACAAGGATCACTCCAAAGCCACAGATATTGCCTCATGTTGCCGCTGTCGCCATTTACCTTCAATCAGCATCCTCTGCTTCCCAACCTTTCCCCCAATGTGCCGATTATCTCAAAGCCGATCCTCTCAGTCCCGGGACATCACTGCAGGAGTTCCTCAGGGTGAGTGTCCGAGGCCCCAACCATCTTCAGCTGCTCCATCACTGACCTTCCCTCCAAAGCTGAGATGTTCGCTGATGATCGCCCCATTCACAACTCCTCAGATTGTGAAATAGTCAATGCAGAAATACTGAGCAGGACAGGCAGCATCTGTGTAAAGAGAAGCAGATTCTGGGACTGGGGGACTGAGAGACAGGAAGATAGTGAAACACACACAAACTCACTGACAACAAACACAGTGATGCACACACACACAGATACACGCACAGTCTCACACACAGACACACACACACACACAGATAGAGAACACTCCCACAGTCTCACTCACAATATCCTAATCCCCCTGGCATTAAGGGGCAATTGATCATGGGCAATCAACCTAACGCACGCATCTTTGGAGTGTGGGAGGAAATCGGAGCACATGGAGGAAACACACACAGACACGGGGAGAACGTGCAAACTCCACACAGACAGTGACCCGAGACCGGAATTGAACCCAGGTCCGTTGCACTGTGAGGCAGCAGAGCGAACCACTGTACCACCCATGTTGTCCTTCATTGCAAGAGGATTGGAGTAGAAGAGCAAGGATGTCCTACTGCAGCTGGACAGAGCCTCGGTGAGACCACACCTGGAGTCTTGTGTCCAGTGTTCCTCTCCTTATCTGAGGAAGGATGTACTTGCCACAGAGGGAGAGCAGTGAATGTTCACCAGACTGATTCCTGGGGTGGCAGCATTGATGTCTGAGGGGAGATTGGGTCGGCTGGGCCTGTATTCACTGGAATGGAGAAGAGTGAGCGGGGATCTAATTGAAAAGTATAAAATTCTGACAGTGCTGGACAGGCTGGATACAGGGATATTGTTTCCTCCGGCTGGGGGTGTCTGGAACAAGGGGTCACAGTCTCAGGATACGGGGGAGGCCATTTGGGACTGAGATGAGGGGAAACCTCTTCACTCAGAGGGTGGTGAACCTGTGGAATTCTCTCCCACAGAAAGCCGTGGAGACCAAGTCACTGAATATATTTAAGGAGGAAACAGATAGATTTCTAGACTCTGAAGGTGTCGAGGTGTATGGGGAGAGCGCTGGGGTATGGCATTGAGACAGAGGATCGGCCATGATAGTGTTGAATGGTGGGTCAGGCTCGAAGGGCTGAATGGCCTCCTCCTCCTCCTATTTTCTATGTTGACGTGACCGCCCCAAGTCTCTTTGGGCCTCCACTCTTTCCAGCAATTGGAGATAACTTTCTTCACTGTCCACTATGCCACCAATCTTGGTGTAGTCTGCAAACCTACTAACCATGCCCCCTATATTCTCATCCAAATCATTAATATAAATGACAAATAACAATGGGCCCAGCACTGATCACTGAGGCACACTGCTGATCACAGGCCTCCAGTTTGAAAAACAACCCTCTACAACCACCCTCTGGCTTCTGTCAAGAAGCCAATTTTGTATCCATTTAGATACCTCACCCTGGATCCCGTGAGATTTAACCTTATGCAACAACCTACCATGCGGTACCTTGTCAAAGGCCTTTCTAAAGTCCATGTCGACAACAGCAACTGCACTGCCCTCATCTACCTTCTTGGTTTCCCCTTCAAAAAACTCAATTAAATTTGTGGGACATGATTTTCCACTCACAAAGCCATGCTGACTGTCCCGAGTCTAATCAGTGCCTTAGGTGATTTAGTCATGGTGAATGCACGGGCTTACGGGGATAAGGTGGAGGGGACAGGATAGGGTGGAGGGGAGGGCCTGGGTAGGCTGTTCTTTCAGAGAGACAGTGCAGACTCGATGGGCGGAATGGCCTCCTTCTGCACTGCAGGGATTCTATGAGAGACCTTTGCATGGTCCTGCCCTGCCTGTTACAATTCCCAAGGTGGGCGGGATGGGAAACTTCCACACTAAGTGTCAACTTAGCACGGCCAATCCACCTAACCTATTCATCTTTGGGCACTAAGTGGCAACGTAGCATGGTCAATTCACCAAATCTTCACATTTTTGGACACTAAGGGGCAATTTACCATGGGTAATCCACCTAACCTACTCATCATTGGACACCAGGGAACAACTTAACATGGCCAATCCACCCAACACGCACACCTTTGAATCTCAAGGGGCAATTTAGCATGGCCAATCCACCTAACATGCAGATATTTGGACATTAAGGGGCGATTTAGCATGGCCAATTCACCCAAGCTTCGCATTTTTGGACTCTTAAGGGCAATTTAGCATGGCAATCCACCTAACCTACACATCATCCTGTCTCTCTCTCTTTATATCTCTTTGTATGTTCGTGTGTGTCTCTCTATCTCTCTGACGCTCTCTGAATAGATCTGTGTGTGTGTCTCTGTCACTCACTCTCTTTCTGAATATACTGTGCATCTGTTTTACTGTCTCTCTCCCTTAGTCACTTACCCTCTCCCTCCCTCTGTCTCTCTACCTTCTCTCCTCACCCTCCATCACCCCCTCTCTCTGTATGTTGGTCTGTACATCTATATGTGTGTGTTAGTCTTTCTATGTATCTATCTGTCTTACTGTGTTTCTCTCTCTCCCTCTCCCTGTGTATTTGTGGGTGCCTGTCTGTGTGTCTTTCTATATATTTCTGAGTATCTGAGAATATCTGCCTCTGTATATATCGCAGCATATCTGTGTGTGTGTCTCCATATATCTATGTGTGTCTATGTATAGATGCTGGCACGGTGGCATAGTGGTTAGCACAATTACCACACACCGCCAGGGACCCAGGTTCGATTCCCGGCTCGGGTCACTGTCTGTGTGGAGTCTGCACGTTCTCCCCGTGTCTGCGTGGGTTTCCTCCGAGTGCTCTGGTTTCCTCCCACAGTCTGAAAGACGTGTTGGTTAGGGTGCATTGGCCATGCTACATCCTCCCTCAGTGTACCCGAACAGGCGACTAGGGGATTTTCACACTAACTTCATTGCATTGTTAATGTAAGCCTACTTGCGACACTAATAAATAAACTTTAGAGAAAAGAAACTTTCTATCTTTGATAGAGAGGTTAAGATGATTCCATTTCACATCTTCCTGCTTTGGGGAAATGGGAGTTATCTTTGCATTTACAAGGATATGGGGAGGGAGGTGTTTGAATGGACATTCAGCTTTTTGGGTGATTAAAGTGTCAATTTGTTTCCAGAAGCTGTTTACAGTGATTGTCCCGAGAGATTGTATTGTTTCAGTGATGTCGACGTCTCCAATACTTCAGACAGAGGAAGGAAACAATATACAAAAGGAAAGATTGGGGGAATCACTACATTGAAGGTGTGAGGCCTCATCACTCTCTGTCTGGTTTTGTTCTGAAATCTTTACATTTTTAAACACTGAAACCTCTTGCCCTTGTTGGGAATATCAGTGCGGTTTGAGAAAAGCAAACACTGATCCCACGCTAAACACCCCCCCAACACAGGACTGAGCAGAGAGTGTGAAATGGAACTGCTGTCAGAGTGGATTATTGTTATAGATGGATAAGAAACACTCCTCCATTTTCAAACCTGTCTCCTGTTTCTGTAGCGTTTCGGGCTCCCCTGACACATAAGTACAGAGAGAGACACAAAGATACAGAGAGAGAGACACACAAAGATACAGAGTGAGAGAGACACAAACATACAGAGACAGAGACACACAAAAATACAGAGAGAGGAACACAGATACAGAAAGAGACAAGGGTGACACAGAGAGAGGGAGACACAGAGAGAGAGACACACAGAAAGAGAGAGACAGAGAGAAAGAGTGACAGAGAGAAAGAGTGACAGAGGGAGAGGGACACAGAGAGAGAGACAGACAGAGAGAGAGACAGACAGAGAGAGAGAGTGAGACAGAGAGAGAGAGACAGAGAGAGAGACAGAGAGAACGAGACAGAGAGAGAGAGAAAGATAGAGCGAGAAAGAGAGAGAGAGAGATAGAGAGAGGGAGAGAGAGAGAGACAGACAGAGAGACACAGAGAGGGAGACAGAGATAGAGCGCGACAGAGACAGAGTGACACAGAGAGAGAGAGAGACACACACAAAGAGAGAGAGAGACAGAGAGAGAGAGAGAGAAAGAGAGAGGGACAGAGGGAGACACATTGAGAGAGAGAGAGACAGATACAGAGAGAGAGACCGACAGAGACAGACAGAGAGAGACAGAGCCGCAAAGAGAGAGAGACAGAGCGAGAGGGGGCCAGAAAGAGAGAGAGAAACAGAGAGACAGAGATAGAGAGAGACAGAGAGAGAGGGAGACAAAGACGGAGAGAGACAAAAACGGAGAGAGACAAAAACGGAAAGAGACAGAGAGAGACAAAGACGGAGAGAGACAAAGACGGAGAGAGACAGAGAGGGAGGGAGACAGAGAGGGAGGGAGACAGAGAGGGAGGGAGACACAGAGGGAGGGAGACACAGAGGGAGGGAGACACAGAGGGAGGGAGACACAGAGGGAGGGAGACACAGAGGGAGGGAGACACAGAGGGAGGGAGACACAGAGGGAGGGAGACACAGAGGGAGGGAGACACAGAGGGAGGGAGACACAGAGGGAGGGAGACACAGAGGGAGGGAGACACAGAGGGAGGGAGACACAGAGGGAGGGAGACACAGAGGGAGGGAGACACAGAGGGAGGGAGACACAGAGGGAGGGAGACACAGAGGGAGGGAGACACAGAGGGAGGGAGACACAGAGGGAGGGAGACACAGAGGGAGGGAGGGACAGAGGGAGGGAGACACAGAGGGAGGGAGACACAGAGGGAGGGAGACACAGAGGGAGGGAGACACAGAGGGAGGGAGACACAGAGGGAGGGAGACACAGAGGGAGGGAGACACAGAGGGAGGGAGACAGAGACGGAGGGACAGAGAGAGAGAGGGACAGAGAGAGAGAGAGGGAGACACAGAGAGAGGGAGACACAGAGAGAGGGAGACACAGAGAGAGGGAGACACAGAGAGAGGGAGACACAGAGAGAGGGAGACACAGAGAGAGGGAGACACAGAGAGAGGGAGACACACAGAGAGGGAGACACACAGAGAGGGAGACACACAGAGAGGGAGACACACAGAGAGGGAGACACACAGAGAGGGAGACACAGAGAGAGGGAGACACAGAGAGAGGGAGACACAGAGAGAGGGAGAGACAGAGAGAGGGAGAGACAGAGAGAGGGAGAGACAGAGAGAGGGAGAGACACAGAGAGGGAGAGACACAGAGAGGGAGAGACACAGAGAGGGAGACACACAGAGAGGGAGACACACAGAGAGGGAGACACACAGAGAGGGAGACACACAGAGAGGGAGACACACAGAGGGAGACACACAGAGGGAGACACACAGAGAGGGAGAGACACAGAGAGGGAGAGACACAGAGAGGGAGAGACACAGAGAGGGAGAGACACAGAGAGGGAGAGACACAGAGAGGGAGAGACACAGAGAGGGAGAGACACAGAGAGGGAGAGACACACAGAGGGAGAGACACACAGAGGGAGAGACACAGAGAGGGAGAGACACAGAGAGGGAGACACACAGAGAGGGAGACACACAGAGAGGGAGACACACAGAGAGGGAGACACACAGAGAGGGAGACACACAGAGAGGGAGACACACAGAGAGGGAGACACACAGAGAGGGAGACACACAGAGAGGGAGACACACAGAGAGGGAGACACACAGAGAGGGAGACACACAGAGAGGGAGACACACAGAGAGGGAGACACACAGAGAGGGAGACACACAGAGAGGGAAACACACAGAGAGGGAAACACACAGAGAGGGAAACACACAGAGAGGGAAACACACAGAGAGGGAAACACACAGAGGGAAACACACAGAGGGAAACACACAGTGGGAAACACACAGAGAGGGAAACACACAGAGAGGGAAACACACAGAGAGGGAAACACACAGAGAGGGAAACACACAGAGAGGGAAACACACAGAGAGGGAAACACACAGAGAGGGAAACACACAGAGAGGGACACACACAGAGGGAAACACACAGAGGGAAACACACAGAGGGAAACACACAGAGAGGGAGACACAGAGAGGGAGACACAGAGAGGGAGACACAGAGAGGGAGACACAGAGAGGGAGACACAGAGAGGGAGACACAGAGAGGGAGACACAGAGAGGGAGACACAGAGAGGGAGACACAGAGAGGGAGACACAGAGAGGGAGACACAGAGAGGGAGACACAGAGAGAGGGAGACAAAGGGACGTCTGGTAAGTGGCAAGCTTTCAAAAGTGTGTTAACCAGGGTTCAGGGTAAGCACAGTCCTCTTAGAATGAAGAGCAAGGCTGGTAGACGTAGGGAACCCTGGATGACTCGGGATATTGAGGCCCCGGTCAAGAAGAAGAAAGGGGCACATGGCATGCATAGGCACTGGGATCAAGTGAATCCCTTGAAGAGCATAGGAGTAGAGTTAAGAGAGAAATCAGGAGGGCAAAAAAGGGACACGAGATTGTCTTGGAAGATAAGGCAAAGGAGAACCCAAAGAGCTTCTACAAATACATAAAGGGCAAAGGAGTAACAAGGGAGAGAGTAGGGCTTCCTAAGGATCAACAAGGTCATCTATGTGCCGATCCACAGGGATGGGTGAGATCCTAAATGAATATTTCTCATCAGGATTTACTGTTGAGAAAAGAATGGATGTTAGTGAACTTGGGGAAATAAATAGTGATGTCTTGAGGAGTGTACATATTACAGAGAAAGAGGTGCTGGAAGTCTTAAAGCGCATCAAGGTAGATAAATCCCCTGGACTTGATGAAGTGTATCCCAGGACACTGTGGGAGGCTAGGGAGGAATTTGCGGGTCCCGTAGCCGAGATATTTGAATCATCGATAGTCACGGGTGAGGTGCCTGAAGATTGGAGAGTGGCAAATGTTGTGCCTTTGTTTAAAAGGGGCTTCAGGGAAAAGCCTGGGAACTACAGGCCGGTGAGCCTCACATCTGTGGTGGGTAAGTTGTTGGAAGGTATTTTGAGAGACAGGACCTACAGGCATTTAGAGACGCAAGGACTGATTAGGAACACTCAGCATGGCTTTGTGAGTGGAAAATCATGTCTCACAAATTTGATTGAGTTTTTTGAAGGGGAAACCAAGAAGGTGGATGAGGGCAGTGCAGTTGATGTTGTCTACATGGACTTTAGAAAGGCCTTTGACAAGGTACCGCATGGTAGGTTGTTGCATAAGGTTAAATCTCACGGGATCCAGGGTGAGGTATCTAAATGGATACAAAAGTGGCTTCTTGACAGAAGCCAGAGTGTGGTTGTAGAGGGTTGTCTTTAAAACTGGAGGCCTGTGACCAGCGGTTTGCCTCAGGCACAGAGGGAGGGAGGCACAGAGGGAGGGAGACAGAGACAGAGAGAGGGACAGAGAAAGAGGGACAGAGAGAAAGAGAGAGAGAAAGTGACAGACCAAGAGAGAGACAGAGAAAGAGGGAGAGACAGAGAAAGAGGGAGAGACAGAGAGAGGGAGAGACGGAGAGAGGGAGAGACGGAGAGAGGGAGAGACGGAGAGAGGGAGAGACGGAGAGAGGGAGAGACGGAGAGAGGGAGAGACGGAGAGAGGGAGAGACGGAGAGAGGGAGAGACGGAGAGAGGGAGAGACGGAGAGAGGGAGAGACGGAGAGAGGGAGAGACACAGAGAGGGAGAGACACAGAGAGGGAGAGACACAGAGAGGGAGAGACACAGAGAGGGAGAGACACAGAGAGGGAGAGACACAGAGAGGGAGAGACACAGAGAGGGAGAGACACAGAGAGGGAGAGACACAGAGAGGGAGAGACACAGAGAGGGAGAGACACAGAGAGGGAGAGACACAGAGAGGGAGAGACGGAGAGAGGGAGAGACAGAGAGAGGGAGAGACGGAGAGAGGGAGAGACGGAGAGAGGGAGAGACGGAGAGAGGGAGAGACGGAGAGACGGAGAGAGGGAGAGACGGAGAGAGGGAGAGACGGAGAGAGGGAGAGACGGAGAGAGGGAGAGACGGAGAGAGGGAGAGACGGAGAGAGGGAGAGACAGAGAGAGGGAGAGACAGAGAGAGGGAGAGACAGAGAGAGGGAGAGACAGAGAGAGGGAGAGACAGAGAGAGGGAGAGACAGAGAGAGGGAGAGACAGAGAGAGGGA
>NW_027590444.1:310000-332500 GCF_964213995.1 Mustelus asterias
AGAGGGAGGGGGACACAGAGGGAGTGGGACACAGAGGGAGTGGGACACAGAGGGAGGGGGACACAGAGGGAGGGGGACACAGAGGGAGGGGGACACAGAGGGAGGGGGACACAGAGGGAGGGGGACACAGAGGGAGGGGGACACAGAGGGAGGGGGACAGAGAGAGAGAGGGACAGAGAGAGAGAGGGAGTGTTTCTGAATTCCGCTCCGACAAGTCTAAAATCCTCAACATTGTTTGAAGTCCAAATGTCCCCAAGTCCTGGACTCCCCAACCAGCAGGAAAAGTTGTTCTTTATCAGTCCTCTCCATTCCCCTTATTATCTTGAAGTGTTTGATCCAATCATCCCGTAGCCTAAATTCCAGCATTACAGAGTAACACTTCAACTGCACTTTTCAACAAACAATCCCAAACCAAATACAGAACAGGGTTCATAGAATCCTGCAGTGCAGGAGGCCATTCGGCCTATCGAGTCTGCACTGACCACAATCCCACCCAGGCCCCATCCCTATCATCCCATACATTTACCTCAGCTAATCCTCCTGACACTAAGGGACAATTTAGCTTGGCCAATCCACTTAACCTGTTCGCCTGATAGAAGTCTGCCAGATTATGAGAGGCATGGACAGAGTGGATAGTCAGAAGATTTTTCCCAGGGTGGAAGAGTTATTACTCGGGGGCATAGGTTTAAGGTGCGAGGGGCAAGGTTTAAAGGAGATGTGGGAGGAAAGTTTTTTTGCACAGAGGGTGGTGGGTGCCTGGAACTCGTTGCCGGGGGAGGAAGTGGAAACGGATACGATTGTGACTTTTCAAGGGCGTCTTGACAAAGACATGAATAAGATGGGAATGGAGGGATATGGTCCCCGGAAGGGTAGGGGGTTTTAGTTCAGTCAGGCAGCATGGTCGGTGCAGGCTTGGAGAGCTGAAAGACCTGTTCCCGTGCTGTAATTTTCTTTGTTCTATCTTTGGAGTGTGGGATGAAACCGGAGCACCCGGAGAAAACTTCAGCTTCTGTCCATGTCCAGGACACTGCAGGTAACAGAGAATGATTCACTCTGGTCTGCGATTGTACATCTCGTGTGTGTCTCAGTGTCAGCTCTGAAACATGTACAGCACAATCCCATCCTGTTTCTGTGTCTCTCTGCCTCTGTATCTGTATCTCTCCCTCTCGCTCCATCTCTCTCCCCAGGACTGAAACAAACTAGAGTTTAAATCCCACACTGGGATGCTGTTCAATGTGAGTTCAGTTTTCCCAGAAATAAAAATCCTCATAGCTGCGTATCTGTCACATTTCAAATACTAACATTACTTGAGTGAAGAGACAACTCTGTCAGAAATATCTCAGTGCTGCGTTCACACGAAATGGCCACTGGGAAGAAACGCCAAATGGCTGCCTGATATTTGTGGATATTTTTCACAGATTCCCAGAAAGGGAGAGATGGACAGAAGACACAGACACAGAGAGTGAGAAAAAGAGAGAGACACAGATTGATGGAGGTATAAAAGCTTTCCCTTTACCTGCACATGATTTAACTTGTTCCCAGTTGGTTTATGGATTCTCTCCTCAACTTATTGTCCAAAGTGCATCACTTCACATTTCTCAGTGTTGGAGTTAACTGTCTGTCTGTTTCATTTCAATCTCCTCTGCACCCGCTCTCGAACACAAATAATTGTCTGGTAGAAAGTGAGAAGGAGCCTCGATAGAGAGGTTGGGAAGGATTGAATGGGGAGAGGCAGAAACCCTCAACACATTTCAAAACTACACTGATTTCCACTTGAAGGAATAACTTCTCCACCCCAACACTATCCCGTCATTCTCGATAAGCCCATGCTGCCCGTGTTCTGTGATAAATTACACGCAAGTGAAAAGATGATTTTAAATAGTGGGGTTACATTTGCCACCCCCCAATCTGTAGGAACTGCTCCAGAGTCTATAGAATTTTGGAAGATGACCAGCAATGCATCCAATATTTCCAGCGCCGCTTCCTTTAATACTCTGGGATGTCGATTATCAGGCCCTGGGGCTTTGTCAGCCTTTAACCCCATTCATTCCCCCAGCACCATTTTCTTACTAATACTGATTTCCTTCAATTCAATTCCACACTCTCACTAAACCATTGGTTCCCTAACATTTCTGCCAGGTTATCTGTGCCTCTTTTGTGAAGACAGAACCAAAGTATACGTTCAATTCTTCTGCCATTTCTTTGCTCCCCATTATAATTTCCCCGGAGAGATGGAGAGAGGCAGAGTCACTGAGAGATAGGGATGAGATAGTAATGCAGAGAGTAACAGTGAGATATTCAGGTGGGCAAGCAGCTCATAGTGGGGTACAACAAGGATCACTCCAAAGCCACAGATATTGCCTCATGTTGCCGCTGTCGCCATTTACCTTAAATCAGCATCCTCTGCTTCCCAACCTTTCCCCCAATGTGCCGATTATCTCAAAGCCGATCCTCTCAGTCCCGGGACATCACTGCAGGAGTTCCTCAGGGTGAGTGTCCGAGGCCCCAACCATCTTCAGCTGCTCCATCACTGACCTTCCCTCCATAGGTGAGATGTTCGCTGATGATCGCACCATTCACAACTCCTCAGATTGTGAAATAGTCAATGCAGAAATACTGAGCAGGACAGGCAGCATCTGTGTAAAGAGAAGCAGATTCTGGGACTGGGGGACTGAGAGACAGGAAGATAGTGAAACACACACAAACTCACTGACAACAAACGCAGTGATGCACAGACACACACACACACAGATACACGCACAGTCTCACACACAGACACACACACACACAGATAGATAACACTCCCACAGTCTCACTCACAATATCCTAATCCCCCTGGCATTAAGGGGCAATTTATCATGGCCAATCAACCTAACGCGCACATCTTTGGAGCGTGGGAGGAAACCGGAGCACCCAGAGGAAACCCACGCAGACATGGGGAGAACGTGCAAACTCCACACAGACAGTCACCCGATACCAAAATTGAACCCAGGTCCGTTGCACTGTGAGGCAGCAGAGCTAACCACTGTACCACCCATGTTGTCCTTCATTGCAAGAGGATTCGAGTGGAAGAGCAAGGATGTCTTATTGCAGCTGGACAGAGCCTCGGTGAGACCACACCTGGAGTCTTGTGTCCAGTGTTCCTCTCCTTATCTGAGGAAGGATGTACTTGCCACAGAGGGAGAGCAGTGAATGTTCACCAGACTGATTCCTGGGATGGCAGCATTGATGTCTGAGGGGAGATTGGGTCGGCTGGGCCTGTATTCACTGGAATGGAGAAGAGTGAGCGGGGATCTAATTGAAAGGTATAAAATTCTGACAGTGCTGGACAGGCTGGATACAGGGATATTGTTTCCTCCGGCTGGGGGTGTCTGGAACAAGGGGTCACAGTCTCAGGATACGGGGGAGGCCATTTGGGACTGAGATGAGGGGAAACCTCTTCACTCAGAGGGTGGTGAACCTGTGGAATTCTCTCCCACAGAAAGCTGTGGAGACCAAGTCACTGAATATATTTAAGAAGGAAACAGATAGATTTCTAGACTCTAAAGGTGTCGAGGTGTATGGGGAGAGCGCTGGGGTATGGCATTGAGACAGAGGATCGGCCATGATAGTGTTGAATGGTGGGTCAGGCTCGAAGGGCTGAATGGCCTCTTCCTCCTCCTATTTTCTATGTTGACGTGACCGCCCCAAGTCTCTTTGGGCCTCCACTCTTTCCAGCAATTGGAGATAACTTTCTTCACTGTCCACTATGCCACCAATCTTGGTGTAGTCTGCAAACCTACTAACCATGCCCCCTATATTCTCATCCAAATCATTAATATAAATGACAAATAACAATGGGCCCAGCACTGATCACTGAGGCACACTGCTGATCACAGGCCCCCAGTTTGAAAAACAACTCTCTACAACCACCCTCTGGCTTCTGTCAAGAAGCCAATTTTGTATCCATTTAGATACCTCACCCTGGATCCCGTGAGATTTAACCTTATGCAACAACCTACCATGCGGTACCTTGTCAAAGGCCTTTCTAAAGTCCATGTAGACAACATCAACTGCACTGCCCTCATCTACCTTCTTGGTTTCCCCTTCAAAAAACTCAATTAAATTTGTGGGACATGATTTTCCACTCACAAAGCCATGCTGACTGTCCCTAGTCTAATCAGTGCCTTAGGTGATTTAGTCATGGTAAATGCACGGGCTTATGGGGATAAGGTGGAGGGGACAGGATAGGGTGGAGGGGAGGGCCCGGGTAGGCTGTTCTTTCAGAGAGACAGTGCAGACTCGATGGGCGGAATGGCCTCCTTCAGCACTGCAGGGATTCTATGAGAGACCTTTGCATGGTCCTGCCCTGCCTGTTACAATTCCCAAGGTGGGCGGGATGGGAAACTTCCACACTAAGTGTCAACTTAGCACGGCCAATCCACCTAACCTATTCATCTTTGGGCACTAAGTGGCAACGTAGCATGGTCAATTCACCAAATCTTCACATTTTTGGACACTAAGGGGCAATTTACCATGGGTAATCCACCTAACCTACTCATCATTGGACACCAGGGAACAACTTAACATGGCCAATCCACCCAACACGCACACCGTTGAATCTCAAGGGGCAATTTAGCATGGCCAATCCACCTAACATGCAGATATTTGGACATTAAGGGGCGATTTAGCATGGCCAATTCACCCAAGCTTCGCATTTTTGGACTCTTCAGGGCAATTTAGCATGGCAATCCACCTAACCTACACATCATCCTGTCTCTCTCTCTTTATATCTCTTTGTATGTTCGTGTGTGTCTCTCTATCTCTCTGACGCTCTCTGAATAGATCTGTGTGTGTGTCTCTGTCACTCACTCTCTTTCTGAATATATCTGTGCATCTGTTTTGCTGTCTCTCTCCCTTAGTCACTTACCCTCTCCCTCCCTCTGTCTCTCTACCTTCTCTCCTCACCCTCCATCACCCCCTCTCTCTGTATGTTGGTCTGTACATCTATATGTGTGTGTTAGTCTTTCTATGTATCTATCTGTCTTACTGTGTTTCCCTCTCTCCCTCTCCCTGTGTATTTGTGGGTGCCTGTCTGTGTGTCTTTCTATATATTTCTGAGTATCTGAGAATATCTGCCTCTGTATATATCGCAGCATATCTGTGTGTGTGTCTCCATATATCTATGTGTGTCTATGTATAGATGCTGGCACGGTGGCATAGTGGTTAGCACAATTACCACACACCGCCAGGGACCCAGGTTCGATTCCCGGCTCGGGTCACTGTCTGTGTGGAGTCTGCACGTTCTCCCCGTGTCTGCGTGGGTTTCCTCCGAGTGCTCTGGTTTCCTCCCACAGTCTGAAAGACGTGTTGGTTAGGGTGCATTGGCCGTGCTACATCCTCCCTCAGTGTACCCGAACAGGCGACTAGGGAATTTTCACACTAACTTCATTGCATTGTTAATGTAAGCCTACTTGTGACACTAATAAATAAACTTTACAGAAAAGAAACTTTCTATCTTTGATAGAGAGGTTAAGATGATTCCATTTCACATCTTCCTGCTTTGGGGAAATGGGAGTTATCTTTGCATTTACAAGGATATGGGGAGGGAGGTGTTTGAATGGACATTCAGCTTTTTGGGTGATTAAAGTGTTAATTTGTTTCCAGAAGCTGTGTGATTGTCCCGAGAGATTGTATCGTTTCAGTGATGTCGACGTCTCCAATACTTCAGACAGAGGAAGGAAACAATATACAAAAGGAAAGATTGGGGGAATCACTACATTGAAGGTGTGAGGCCTCATCACTCTCTGTCTGGTTTTGTTCTGAAATCTTTACATTTTTAAACACTGAAACCTCTTGCCCTTGTTGGGAATATCACTGCGGTTTGAGAAAAGCAAACACTGATCCCACACTAAACACCCCCCCAACACAGGACTGAGCAGAGAGTGTGAAATGGAACTGCTGTCAGAGTGGATTATTGTTATAGATGGATAAGAAACACTCCTCCATTTTCAAACCTGTCTCCTGTTTCTGTAGCGTTTCGGGCTCCCCTGACACACAAGTACAGAGAGAGACACAAAGATACAGAGAGAGAGACACACAAAGATACAGAGTGAGAGAGACACAAACATACAGAGACAGAGACACACAAAAATACAGAGAGAGGAACACAGATACAGAAAGAGACACGGGAGACACAGAGAGAGGGAGACACAGGGAGAGAGACACACAGAAAGAGAGAGACAGAGAGAAAGAGTGACAGAGAGAAATAGTGACAGAGGGAGAGGGACACAGAGAGAGAGACAGACAGAGAGAGAGACAGACAGACAGACAGAGTGAGACAGAGAGAGAGAGACAGAGAGAGAGACAGAGAGAACGAGACAGAGAGAGAGAGAAAGATAGAGCGAGAAAGAGAGAGAGCGAGATAGAGAGAGGGAGAGAGAGAGAGACAGACAGAGAGACACAGAGAGGGAGTCAGAGATAGAGCGCGACAGAGACAGAGTGACACAGAGAGAGAGAGAGAGACACACAAAGAGAGAGAGAGAGAGACAGAGAGAGAGAGAGAGAAAGAGAGAGGGGCAGAGAGAGACACATTGAGAGAGAGAGAGACAGATACAGAGAGAGAGACCAACAGAGACAGACAGAGAGAGACAGAGCCGCAAAGAGAGAGAGACAAAGCGAGAGGGGGCCAGAAAGAGAGAGAGAAACAGACAGACAGAGATAGAGAGAGACAGAGAGAGAGAGAGACAAAGACGGAGAGAGACAAAAACGGAGAGAGACAAAGAGAGACAAAGACGGAGAGAGACAGAGAGAGAGGGAGACAGAGAGAGAGGGAGACAGAGAGAGAGGGAGACAGAGAGAGAGGGAGACAGAGAGAGAGGGAGACAGAGAGAGAGGGAGACAGAGAGGGAGGAGACAGAGAGGGAGGGAGACAGAGAGGGAGGGAGACAGGGAGAGACACAGAGGGAGGGAGACACAGAGGGAGGGAGACACAGAGGGAGGGAGACACAGAGGGAGGGAGACACAGAGGGAGGGAGACAGAGACACAGAGGGAGACAGAGACACAGAGAGAGAGAGGGACAGAGAGAGAGAGAGAGAGAGGGACAGACCAAGAGAGAGACAGTGAGAGAGACAGAGACACAGAGAGAGGGAGAGGCAGAGAGAGGGAGAGGCAGAGAGAGGGAGAGACAGAGTGAGGGAGAGACAGAGAGAGGGAGAGACAGAGAGAGGGAGAGACAGAGAGAGGGAGAGACAGAGAGAGGGAGAGACAGAGAGAGGGAGAGACAGAGAGAGGGAGAGACAGAGAGAGGGAGAGACAGAGAGAGGGAGAGACAGAGAGAGGGAGAGACAGAGAGAGGGAGAGACAGAGAGAGGGAGAGACAGAGAGAGGGAGAGACAGAGAGAGGGAGAGACAGAGAGAGGGAGAGACAGAGAGAGGGAGAGACTGAGGGAGGAGAGACTGAGGGAGGGAGAGACTGAGAGAGGGAGAGACTGAGAGAGGGAGAGACTGAGAGAGGGAGAGACAGAGAGAGGGAGAGAGAGACAGAGACGCAAAAGACAGAGAGACAGAGCGAGAGGGGGCCAGAAAGAGAGAGAAAAACAGAGAGGCAGAGAGAGAGAGAGACAGAGACAGAGACAGAGAGAGACAAAGACGGAGAGAGACAAAGACGGAGAGAGACAAAGACGGAGAGAGACAAAGACGGAGAGAGACAGAGACGGAGAGAGACAGAGACGGAGAGAGACAGAGACGGAGAGAGACAGAGACGGAGAGAGACAGAGACGGAGAGAGACAGAGACGGAGAGAGACAGAGAGGGAGAGAGACAGAGAGGGAGAGAGACAGAGAGGGAGAGAGACAGAGAGGGAGAGAGACAGAGAGGGAGAGAGACAGAGAGGGAGAGAGACAAAGACAGAGAGAGACAAAGACAGAGAGAGACAAAGAGGGAGAAAGACAGAGAGAGGGAGACAGAGAGAGAGGGAGACAGAGAGAGAGGGAGACAGAGAGAGAGGGAGACAGAGAGAGAGGGAGACAGAGAGAGAGGGAAACAGAGAGAGAGGGAGACAGAGAGAGAGGGAGACAGAGAGAGAGGGGGACAGAGAGAGAGGGAGACAGAGAGAGAGGGAGACAGAGAGAGAGGGAGACAGAGAGAGAGGGAGACAGAGAGAGAGGGAGACAGAGAGAGAGGGGGACAGAGAGAGAGGTGGACAGAGAGAGAGGGGGACAGAGGGAGAGGGGGACAGAGAGAGAGGGAGACAGAGAGAGAGGGAGACAGAGAGAGAGGGAGACAGAGAGAGAGGGAGACAGAGAGAGAGGGAGACAGAGAGAGAGGGAGACAGAGAGAGAGGGAGACAGAGAGAGAGGGAGACAGAGAGAGAGGGAGACAGAGAGAGAGGGAGACAGAGAGAGAGGGAGACAGAGAGAGAGGGAGAGACTGAGAGAGGGATAGACTGAGAGAGGGAGAGACTGAGAGAGGGAGAGACTGAGAGAGGGAGAGACAGAGAGAGGGAGTGACAGAGAGAGGGAGAGACAGAGAGAGGGAGAGGACAGAGAGAGGGGAGAGACAGAGAGAGGGAGAGACAGAGAGAGGGAGAGACAGAGAGAGGGAGAGACAGAGAGAGGGAGAGACAGAGAGAGGGAGAGACAGAGAGAGGGAGAGACAGAGAGAGGGAGAGACAGAGAGAGGGAGAGACAGAGAGAGGGAGAGACAGAGAGAGGGAGAGACAGAGAGAGGGAGAGACACAGAGAGGGAGAGACACAGAGAGGGAGAGACACAGAGAGGGAGAGACACAGAGAGGGAGAGACACAGAGAGGGAGAGACACAGAGAGGGAGAGACACAGAGAGGGGAGAGACACAGAGAGGGAGAGACACAGAGAGGGAGAGACACAGAGAGAGGGAGACACAGAGAGAGGGAGACACAGAGAGAGGGAGACACAGAGAGAGGGAGACACAGAGAGAGGGAGACACAGAGAGAGGGAGACACAGAGAGAGGGAGACACAGAGAGAGTGAGACACAGAGAGAGGGAGACACAGAGAGAGGGAGACACAGAGAGAGGGAGACACAGAGAGAGGGAGACACAGAGAGAGGGAGACACAGGGAGAGGGAGACACAGGGAGAGGGAGACACAGGGAGAGGGAGACACAGGGAGCGGGAGACACAGGGAGCGGGAGACACAGGGAGCGGGAGACACAGGGAGCGGGAGACACAGGGAGCGGGAGACACAGGGAGCGGGAGACACAGGGAGCGGGAGACACAGGGAGCGGGAGACACAGGGAGCGGGAGACACAGGGAGCGGGAGACACAGGGAGCGGGAGACACAGGGAGCGGGAGACACAGGGAGCGGGAGACACAGGGAGCGGGAGACACAGGGAGCGGGAGACACAGGGAGCGGGAGACACAGGGAGCGGGAGACACAGGGAGCGGGAGACACAGGGAGCGGGAGACACAGGGAGCGGGAGACACAGGGAGCGGGAGACACAGGGAGCGGGAGACACAGGGAGCGGGAGACACAGGGAGCGGGAGACACAGGGAGCGGGAGACACAGGGAGCGGGAGACACAGGGAGCGGGAGACACAGGGAGCGGGAGACACAGGGAGCGGGAGACACAGGGAGCGGGAGACACAGGGAGCGGGAGACACAGGGAGCGGGAGACACAGGGAGCGGGAGACACAGGGAGCGGGAGACACAGGGAGCGGGAGACACAGGGAGCGGGAGACACAGGGAGCGGGAGACACAGGGAGCGGGAGACACAGGGAGCGGGAGACACAGGGAGCGGGAGACACAGGGAGCGGGAGACACAGGGAGCGGGAGACACAGGGAGAGGGAGACACAGGGAGAGGGAGACACAGGGAGAGGGAGACACAGGGAGAGGGAGACACAGGGAGAGGGAGACACAGGGAGAGGGAGACACAGAGAGAGGGAGACACAGAGAGAGGGAGACACAGAGAGAGGGAGACACAGAGAGAGGGAGACACAGAGAGAGGGAGACACAGAGAGAGGGAGACACAGAGAGAGGGAGACACAGAGAGAGGGAGACACAGAGAGAGGGAGACACAGAGAGAGGGAGACACAGAGAGAGGGAGACACAGAGAGAGGGAGACACAGAGAGAGGGAGACACAGAGAGGGACACATAGAAAGAGAGAGACAGAGAGAAAGAGTGACAGAGGGAGAGGGACACAGAGAGAGAGACAGACAGACAGAGAGTGAGTCAGAGAGAGAGAGACAGAGAGAGAGAGACAGAGAGAACGAGACAGAGAGAGACAGAGAGAGAGCGAAAGATAGAATGAGAGAGAGGGAGATAGAGAGAGAGAGAGAGAGAGAGAGACAGACAGAGAGACACAGAGTGGGAGACAGAGATAGAGCGCGACAGAGACAGAGTGACACAGTGAGAGAGAGAGACACAGAGAGAGAGAGAGACAGAGAGAGAGAGAGAGAGAGAGAGTGGGAAAGAGACAGACAGAGAAAGAGAGAGGGACAGAGAGAGACACAGTGAGAGAGAGAGACACACAATAAGAGAGAGAGAGACAGAGACAGAGCGAGAGATAGACAGAGACAGACAGAGAGAAACAAAGAGAAACAGAGAGAAACAGAAACACAAAGAGAGAGAGACAGAGCGAGAGGGGGCCAGAAAGAGAGAGAGAAACAGAGAGACAAAGACGGAGAGAGACAAAGACAGAGAGAGACGGAGAGAGACAGAGAGAGACAAAGACGGAGAGAGACAGAGAGAGAGTGAGACAGAGAGAGAGTGAGACACAGAGGGAGGGAGACACAGAGGGAGGGAGACACAGAGGGAGGGAGACACAGAGGGAGGGAGACACAGAGGGAGGGAGACACAGAGGGAGGGAGACACAGAGGGAGGGAGACACAGAGGGAGGGAGACACAGAGGGAGGGAGACACAGAGGGAGGGAGACACAGAGGGAGGGAGACACAGAGGGAGGGAGACACAGAGGGAGGGAGACACAGAGGGAGGGAGGCACAGAGGGAGGGAGGCACAGAGGGAGGGAGGCACAGAGGGAGGGAGGCACAGAGGGAGGGAGGCACAGAGGGAGGGAGGCACAGAGGGAGGGAGGCACAGAGGGAGGGAGGCACAGAGGGAGGGAGGCACAGAGGGAGGGAGACACAGAGGGAGGGAGACACAGTGGGAGGGAGACACAGAGGGAGGGAGACACAGAGGGAGGGAGACACAGAGGGAGGGAGACGCAGAGGGAGGGAGACGCAGAGGGAGGGAGACGCAGAGGGAGGGAGACGCAGAGGGAGGGAGACGCAGAGGGAGGGAGACGCAGAGGGAGGGAGACGCAGAGGGAGGGAGACGCAGAGGGAGGGAGACGCAGAGGGAGGGAGACGCAGAGGGAGGGAGACGCAGAGGGAGGGAGACGCAGAGGGAGGGAGACGCAGAGGGAGGGAGACGCAGAGGGAGGGAGACGCAGAGGGAGGGAGACGCAGAGGGAGGGAGACGCAGAGGGAGGGAGACACAGAGGGAGGGAGACACAGAGGGAGGGAGACACAGAGGGAGGGAGACACAGAGGGAGGGAGACACAGAGGGAGGGAGACACAGAGGGAGGGAGACACAGAGGGAGGGAGACAGAGAGAGAGAGGGACAGAGAGAGAGAGGGACAGAGAGAGAGAGAGAGAGGGGCAGACCAAGAGAGAGACTGAGAGAGAGACAGAGACACAAAGAGGGGGAGAGGCAGAGAGTGGGAGAGACAGAGAGTGGGAGAGACAGAGAGAGGGAGAGACAGAGAGAGGGAGAGACAGAGAGAGGGAGACACAGAGAGAGGGAGACACAGAGAGAGGGAGACACAGAGAGAGTGAGACACAGAGAGAGTGAGACACAGAGAGTGAGACACAGAGAGAGTGAGACACAGAGAGAGTGAGACACAGAGAGAGTGAGACACAGAGAGAGGGAGACACAGAGAGAGGGAGACACAGAGAGAGGGAGACACAGAGAGAGGGAGACACAGAGAGAGGGAGACACAGAGAGAGGGAGACACAGGGAGAGGGAGACACAGGGAGAGGGAGACACAGGGAGAGGGAGACACAGGGAGCGGGAGACACAGGGAGCGGGAGACACAGGGAGCGGGAGACACAGGGAGCGGGAGACACAGGGAGCGGGAGACACAGGGAGCGGGAGACACAGGGAGCGGGAGACACAGGGAGCGGGAGACACAGGGAGCGGGAGACACAGGGAGCGGGAGACACAGGGAGCGGGAGACACAGGGAGCGGGAGACACAGGGAGCGGGAGACACAGGGAGCGGGAGACACAGGGAGCGGGAGACACAGGGAGCGGGAGACACAGGGAGCGGGAGACACAGGGAGCGGGAGACACAGGGAGCGGGAGACACAGGGAGCGGGAGACACAGGGAGCGGGAGACACAGGGAGCGGGAGACACAGGGAGCGGGAGACACAGGGAGCGGGAGACACAGGGAGCGGGAGACACAGGGAGCGGGAGACACAGGGAGCGGGAGACACAGGGAGCGGGAGACACAGGGAGCGGGAGACACAGGGAGCGGGAGACACAGGGAGCGGGAGACACAGGGAGCGGGAGACACAGGGAGCGGGAGACACAGGGAGCGGGAGACACAGGGAGCGGGAGACACAGGGAGCGGGAGACACAGGGAGCGGGAGACACAGGGAGCGGGAGACACAGGGAGCGGGAGACACAGGGAGCGGGAGACACAGGGAGCGGGAGACACAGGGAGCGGGAGACACAGGGAGCGGGAGACACAGGGAGCGGGAGACACAGGGAGCGGGAGACACAGGGAGCGGGAGACACAGGGAGCGGGAGACACAGGGAGCGGGAGACACAGGGAGCGGGAGACACAGGGAGCGGGAGACACAGGGAGCGGGAGACACAGGGAGCGGGAGACACAGGGAGAGGGAGACACAGGGAGAGGGAGACACAGGGAGAGGGAGACACAGGGAGAGGGAGACACAGGGAGAGGGAGACACAGGGAGAGGGAGACACAGAGAGAGGGAGACACAGAGAGAGGGAGACACAGAGAGAGGGAGACACAGAGAGAGGGAGACACAGAGAGAGGGAGACACAGAGAGAGGGAGACACAGAGAGAGGGAGACACAGAGAGAGGGAGACACAGAGAGAGGGAGACACAGAGAGAGGGAGACACAGAGAGGGACACATAGAAAGAGAGAGACAGAGAGAAAGAGTGACAGAGGGAGAGGGACACAGAGAGAGAGACAGACAGACAGAGAGTGAGTCAGAGAGAGAGAGACAGAGAGAGAGAGACAGAGAGAACGAGACAGAGAGAGACAGAGAGAGAGAGAAAGATAGAATGAGAGAGAGGGAGATAGAGAGAGAGAGAGAGAGAGAGAGACAGACAGAGAGACACAGAGTGGGAGACAGAGATAGAGCGCGACAGAGACAGAGTGACACAGTGAGAGAGAGAGACACAGAGAGAGAGAGAGACAGAGAGAGAGAGAGAGAGAGAGAGTGGGAAAGAGACAGACAGAGAAAGAGAGAGGGACAGAGAGAGACACAGTGAGAGAGAGAGACACACAATAAGAGAGAGAGAGACAGAGACAGAGCGAGAGATAGACAGAGACAGACAGAGAGAAACAAAGAGAAACAGAGAGAAACAGAAACACAAAGAGAGAGAGACAGAGCGAGAGGGGGCCAGAAAGAGAGAGAGAAACAGAGAGACAAAGACGGAGAGAGACAAAGACAGAGAGAGACGGAGAGAGACAGAGACAAAGACAGAGAGAGACGGAGAGAGACAGAGAGAGACAAAGACGGAGAGAGACAGAGAGAGAGTGAGACACAGAGGGAGGGAGACACAGAGGGAGGGAGACACAGAGGGAGGGAGACACAGAGGGAGGGAGACACAGAGGGAGGGAGACACAGAGGGAGGGAGACACAGAGGGAGGGAGACACAGAGGGAGGGAGACACAGAGGGAGGGAGACACAGAGGGAGGGAGACACAGAGGGAGGGAGACACAGAGGGAGGGAGACACAGAGGGAGGGAGACACAGAGGGAGGGAGACACAGAGGGAGGGAGACACAGAGGGAGGGAGACACAGAGGGAGGGAGACACAGAGGGAGGGAGACACAGAGGGAGGGAGACACAGAGGGAGGGAGACACAGAGGGAGGGAGACACAGAGGGAGGGAGACACAGAGGGAGGGAGGCACAGAGGGAGGGAGGCACAGAGGGAGGGAGGCACAGAGGGAGGGAGGCACAGAGGGAGGGAGGCACAGAGGGAGGGAGGCACAGAGGGAGGGAGACACAGAAGGAGGGAGACACAGAGGGAGGGAGACACAGAGGGAGGGAGACGCAGAGGGAGGGAGACGCAGAGGGAGGGAGACGCAGAGGGAGGGAGACGCAGAGGGAGGGAGACGCAGAGGGAGGGAGACGCAGAGGGAGGGAGACGCAGAGGGAGGGAGACGCAGAGGGAGGGAGACGCAGAGGGAGGGAGACGCAGAGGGAGGGAGACGCAGAGGGAGGGAGACGCAGAGGGAGGGAGACGCAGAGGGAGGGAGACGCAGAGGGAGGGAGACGCAGAGGGAGGGAGACGCAGAGGGAGGGAGACGCAGAGGGAGGGAGACGCAGAGGGAGGGAGACGCAGAGGGAGGGAGACGCAGAGGGAGGGAGACACAGAGGGAGGGAGACACAGAGGGAGGGAGACACAGAGGGAGGGAGACACAGAGGGAGGGAGACACAGAGGGAGGGAGACACAGAGGGAGGGAGACAGAGAGAGAGAGGGACAGAGAGAGAGAGGGACAGAGAGAGAGAGAGAGAGGGGCAGACCAAGAGAGAGACTGAGAGAGAGACAGAGACACAGAGAGGGGGAGAGGCAGAGAGAGGGAGAGGCAGAGTGAGGGAGAGGCAGAGAGAGGGAGAGGCAGAGAGAGGGAGAGGCAGAGAGAGGGAGAGGCAGAGAGAGGGAGAGGCAGAGAGAGGGAGAGGCAGAGAGAGGGAGAGACAGAGAGAGGGAGAGACAGAGAGAGGGAGAGACAGAGAGAGGGAGAGACAGAGAGAGGGAGAGACAGAGAGAGGGAGAGACAGAGAGAGGGAGAGACAGAGAGAGGGAGAGACAGAGAGAGGGAGAGACATAGAGAGGGAGAGACAGAGAGAGAGACAGAGACAGAGAAAGAGTCAGAGAGAGACAGAGACAGAGAGAGACAAAGACAGAGAGAGAGAGACAGAGAAAGGGAGAGAGACAGAGCGAGAGAGGGACAGAGAGAGAGAGGGAGACAGAGAGAGAGAGGGACAGAGAGAGAGAGGGAGACAGAGAGGGAGGGAGACAGAGAGGGAGGGAGACAGAGAGGGAGGGAGACAGAGAGGGAGGGAGACAGAGAGGGAAGGAGACACAGAGAGAGGGAGACACAGAGAGAGGGAGACACAGAGAGAGGGAGGCACAGAGGGAGGGAGGCACAGAGGGAGGGAGGGAGACACAGAGGGAGGGAGGGAGACACAGAGGGAGGGAGGGAGACACAGAGGGAGGGAGACACAGAGGGAGGGAGACACAGAGGGAGGGAGACACAGAGGGAGGGAGCCACAGAGGGAGGGAGCCACAGAGGGAGGGAGCCACAGAGGGAGGGAGCCACAGAGGGAGGGAGCCACAGAGGGAGGGAGACGCAGAGGGAGGGAGACGCAGAGGGAGGGAGACGCAGAGGGAGGGAGACGCAGAGGGAGGGAGACGCAGAGGGAGGGAGACGCAGAGGGAGGGAGACGCAGAGGGAGGGAGACGCAGAGGGAGGGAGACGCAGAGGGAGGGAGACGCAGAGGGAGGGAGACGCAGAGGGAGGGAGACGCAGAGGGAGGGAGACGCAGAGGGAGGGAGACGCAGAGGGAGGGAGACGCAGAGGGAGGGAGACGCAGAGGGAGGGAGACGCAGAGGGAGGGAGACGCAGAGGGAGGGAGACGCAGAGGGAGGGAGACGCAGAGGGAGGGAGACGCAGAGGGAGGGAGACGCAGAGGGAGGGAGACGCAGAGGGAGGGAGACGCAGAGGGAGGGAGACGCAGAGGGAGGGAGACGCAGAGGGAGGGAGACGCAGAGGGAGGGAGACGCAGAGGGAGGGAGACGCAGAGGGAGGGAGACACAGAGGGAGGGAGACACAGAGGGAGGGAGACACAGAGGGAGGGAGACACAGAGGGAGGGAGACACAGAGGGAGGGAGACACAGAGGGAGGGAGACACAGAGGGAGGGAGACACAGAGGGAGGGAGACACAGAGGGAGGGAGACACAGAGGGAGGGAGACACAGAGGGAGGGAGACACAGAGGGAGGGAGACAGAGAGAGAGAGGGACAGAGAGAGAGAGGGAGTGTTTCTGAATTCCGCTCCGACAAGTCTAAAATCCTCAACATTGTTTGAAGTCCAATGTCCCCAAGTCCTGGACTCCCCAACCAGCAGGAAAAGTTGTTCTTTATCAGTCCTCTCCATTCCCCTTATTATCTTGAAGTGTTTGATCCAATCATCCCGTAGCCTAAATTCCAGCATTACAGAGTAACACTTCAACGACACTTTTCAACAAACAATCCCAAACCAAATACAGAACAGGGTTCATAGAATCCTGCAGTGCAGGAGGCCATTCGGCCCATCGAGTCTGCACTGACCACAATCCCACCCAGGTCCCATCCCTATCATCCCATACATTTACCTCAGCTAATCCTCCTGACACTAAGGGACAATGTAGCTTGGCCAATCCACCTAACCTGTACACCTGATAGAAGTCTGCCAGATTATGAGGGGCATGGACAGAGTGGATCGTCAGAAGCTTTTTCCCAGGGTGGAAGAGTTATTACTCGGGGGCATAGGTTTAAGGTGCGAGGGGCAAGGTTTAAAGGAGATGTGGGAGGAAAGTTTTTTTGCACAGAGGGTGGTGGGTGCCTGGAACTCGTTGCCGGGGGAGGAAGTGTAAACGGATACGATTGTGACTTTTCAAGGGCGTCTTGACAAAGACATGAATAAGATGGGAATGGAGGGATATGGTCCCCGGAAGGGTAGGGGGTTTTAGTTCAGTCAGGCAGCATGGTCGGTGCAGGCTTGGAGAGCTGAAAGACCTGTTCCCGTGCTGTAATTTTCTTTGTTCTATCTTTGGAGTGTGGGATGAAACCGGAGCACCCGGAGTAAACTTCAGCTTCTGTCCATGTCCAGGACACTGCAGGTAACAGAGAATGATTCACTCTGGTCTGCGATTGTACATCTCGTGTGTGTCTCAGTGTCAGCTCTGAAACATGTACAGCACAATCCCATCCTGTTTCTGTGTCTCTCTGCCTCTGTATCTGTATCTCTCCCTCTCGCTCCATCTCTCTCCCCAGGACTGAAACAAACTAGAGTTTAAATCCCACACTGGGATGCTGTTCAATGTGAGTTCAGTTTTCCCAGAAATAAAAATCCTCATAGCTGCGTATCTGTCACATTTCAAATACTAACATTACTTGAGTGAAGAGACAACTCTGTCAGAAATATCTCAGTGCTGCGTTCACACGAAATGGCCACTGGGAAGAAACGCCAAATGGCTGCCTGATATTTGTGGATATTTTTCACAGATTTCCAGAAAGGGAGAGATGGACAGAAGACACAGACACAGAGAGTGAGAAAAAGAGAGAGACACAGATTGATGGAGGTATAAAAGGTTTCCCTTTACCCGCACATGATTTAACTTGTTCCCAGTTGGTTTATGGATTCTCTCCTCAACTTATTGTCCAAAGTGCATCACTTCACATTTCTCAGTGTTGGAGTTAACTGTCTGTCCGATTCATTTCAATCTCCTCTGCACCCGCTCTCGAACACAAATAATTGTCTGGTAGAAAGTGAGAAGGAGCCTCGATAGAGAGGTTGGGAAGGATTGAATGGGGAGAGGCAGAAACCCTCAACACATTTCAAAACGACACTGATTTCCACTTGAAGGAATAACTTCTCCACCCCAACACTATCCCGTCATTCTCGATAAGCCCATGCTGCCCGTGTTCTGTGATAAATTACACGCAAGTGAAAAGATGATTTTAAATAGTGGGGTTACATTTGCCACCCCCCAATCTGTAGGAACTGCTCCAGAGTCTATAGAATTTTGGAAGATGACCAGCAATGCATCCAATATTTCCAGCGCCGCTTCCTTTAATACTCTGGGATGTAGATTATCAGGCCCTGGGGCTTTGTCAGCCTTTAACCCCATTCATTCCCCCAGCACCATTTTCTTACTAATACTGATTTCCTTCAATTCAATTCCACACTCTCACTAAACCATTGGTTCCCTAACATTTCTGCCAGGTTATCTGTGCCTCTTTTGTGAAGACAGAACCAAAGTATATGTTCAATTCTTCTGCCATTTCTTTGCTCCCCATTATAATTTCCCCGGAGAGATGGAGAGAGGCAGAGTCACTGAGAGATAGGGATGAGAGAGTAATGCAGAGAGTAACAGTGAGATATTCAGGTGGGCAAGCAGCTAATAGTGGGGTACAACAAGGATCACTCCAAAGCCACAGATATTGCCTCATGTTGCCGCTGTCGCCATTTACCTTAAATCAGCATCCTCTGCTTCCCAAGCTTTCCCCCAATGTGCCGATTATCTCAAAGCCGATCCTCTGAGTCCCGGGACATCACTGCAGGAGTTCCTCAGGGTGAGTGTCCGAGGCCCCAACCATCTTCAGCTGCTCCATCACTGACCTTCACTCCATAGGTGAGATGTTCGCTGATGATCGCACCATTCACAACTCCTCAGATTGTGAAATAGTCAATGCCGGAATACTGAGCAGGACAGGCAGCATCTGTGTAAAGAGAAGCAGATTCTGGGACTGGGGGACTGAGAGACAGGAAGATAGTGAAACACACACAAACTCACTGACAACAAACGCAGTGATGCACAGACACACGCACACAGATACACGCACAGTCACACACACACACACACAGATACACGCACAGTCTCACACACAGACACACACACACACACACACACAGATACACGCACAGTCTCACACACAGACACACACACACACACAGATAGAGAACACTCCCACAATCTCACTCACAATATCCTAATCCCCCTGGCATTAAGGGGCAATTTATCATGGGCAATCAACCTAACGCACGCATCTTTGGAGTGTGGGAGGAAATCGGAGCACACGGAGGAAACACACACAGACACGGGGAGAACGTGCAAACTCCACACAGACAGTCACCCGAGACCGGAATTGAACCCGGGTCCGTTGCACTGTGAGGCAGCAGAGCTAACCACTGTACCACCCATGTTGTCCTTCATTGCAAGAGGATTGGAGTAGAAGAGCAAGGATGTCTTACTGCAGCTGGACAGGGCCTCGGTGAGACCACACCTGGAGTCTTGTGTACAGTGTTCCTCTCCTTATCTGAGGAAGGATGTACTTGCCACAGAGGGAGAGCAGTGAATGTTCACCAGACTGATTCCTGGGATGGCAGCATTGATGTCTGAGGGGAGATTGGGTCGGCTGGGCCTGTATTCACTGGAATGTAGAAGAGTGAGCGGGGATCTAATTGAAAGGTATAAAATTCTGACAGTGCTGGACAGGCTGGATACAGGGATATTGTTTCCTCCGGCTGGGGGTGTCTGGAACAAGGGGTCACAGTCTCAGGATACGGGGGAGGCCATTTGGGACTGAGATGAGGGGAAACCTCTTCACTCAGAGGGTGGTGAACCTGTGGAATTCTCTCCCACAGAAAGCTGTGGAGACCAAGTCACTGAATATATTTAAGAAGGAAACAGATAGATTTCTAGACTCTCAAGGTGTCGAGGTGTATGGGGAGAGCGCTGGGGTATGGCATTGAGACAGAGGATCGGCCATGATAGTGTTGAATGGTGGGTCAGGCTCGAAGGGCTGAATGGCCTCTTCCTCCTCCTATTTTCTATGTTGACGTGACCGCCCCAAGTCTCTTTGGGCCTCCACTCTTTCCAGCAATTGGAGATAACTTTCTTCACTGTCCACTATGCCACCAATCTTGGTGTAGTCTGCAAACCTACTAACCATGCCCCCTATATTCTCATCCAAATCATTAATATAAATGACAAATAACAATGGGCCCAGCACTGATCACTGAGGCACACTGCTGATCACAGGCCTCCAGTTTGAAAAACAACCCTCTCCAACCACCCTCTGGCTTCTGTCAAGAAGCCAATTTTGTATCCATTTAGATACCTCACCCTGGATCCCGTGAGATTTAACCTTATGCAACAACCTACCATGCGGTACCTTGTCAAAGGCCTTTCTAAAGTCCATGTAGACAACAGCAACTGCACTGCCCTCATCTACCTTCTTGGTTTCCCCTTCAAAAAACTCAATTAAATTTGTGGGACATGATTTTCCACTCACAAAGCCATGCTGACTGTCCCTAGTCTAATCAGTGCCTTAGGTGATTTAGTCATGGTAAATGCACGGGCTTATGGGGATAAGGTGGAGGGGACAGGATAGGGTGGAGGGGAGGGCCTGGGTAGGCTGTTCTTTCAGAGAGACAGTGCAGACTCGATGGGCGGAATGGCCTCCTTCTGCACTGCAGGGATTCTATGAGAGACCTTTGCATGGTCCTGCCCTGCCTGTTACAATTCCCAAGGTGGGCGGGATGGGAAACTTCCACACTAAGTGTCAACTTAGCACGGCCAATCCACCTAACCTATTCATCTTTGGGCACTAAGTGGCAACGTAGCATGGTCAATTCACCAAATCTTCACATTTTTGGACACTAAGGGGCAATTTACCATGGGTAATCCACCTAACCTACTCATCATTGGACACCAGGGAACAACTTAACATGGCCAATCCACCCAACACGCACACCGTTGAATCTCAAGGGGCAATTTAGCATGGCCAATCCACCTAACATGCAGATATTTGGACATTAAGGGGCGATTTAGCATGGCCAATTCACCCAAGCTTCGCATTTTTGGACTCTTAAGGGCAATTTAGCATGGCAATCCACCTAACCTACACATTATCCTGTCTCTCTCTCTTTATATCTCTTTGTATGTTCGTGTGTGTCTCTCTATCTCTCTGACGCTCTCTGAATAGATCTGTGTGTGTGTCTCTGTCACTCACTCTCTTTCTGAATATATCTGTGCATCTGTTTTGCTGTCTCTCTCCCTTCGTCACTTACCCTCTCCCTCCCTCTGTCTCTCTACCTTCTCTCCTCACCCTCCATCACCCCCTCTCTCTGTATGTTGGTCTGTACATCTATATGTGTGTGTTAGTCTTTCTATGTATCTATCTGTCTTACTGTGTTTCCCTCTCTCCCTCTCCCTGTGTATTTGTGGGTGCCTGTCTGTGTGTCTTTCTATATATTTCTGAGTATCTGAGAATATCTGCCTCTGTATATATCGCAGCATATCTGTGTGTGTGTCTCCATATATCTATGTGTGTCTATGTATAGATGCTGGCACGGTGGCACAGTGGTTAGCACAATTACCACACACCGCCAGGGACCCAGGTTCGATTCCCGGCTCGGGTCACTGTCTGTGTGGAGTCTGCACGTTCTCCCCGTGTCTGCGTGGGTTTCCTCCGAGTGCTCTGGTTTCCTCCCACAGTCTGAAAGACGTGTTGGTTAGGGTGCATTGGCCATGCTGCATCCTCCCTCAGTGTACCCGAACAGGCGACTAGGGAATTTTCACACTAACTTCATTGCATTGTTAATGTAAGCCTACTTGTGACACTAATAAATAAACTTTACAGAAAAGAAACTTTCTATCTTTGATAGAGAGGTTAAGATGATTCCATTTCACATCTTCCTGCTTTGGGGAAATGGGAGTTATCTTTGCATTTACAAGGATATGGGGAGGGAGGTGTTTGAATGGACATTCAGCTTTTTGGGTGATTAAAGTGTCAATTTGTTTCCAGAAGCTGTTTACAGTGATTGTCCCGAGAGATTGTATTGTTTCAGTGATGTCGACGTCTCCAATACTTCAGACAGAGGAAGGAAACAATATACAAAAGGAAAGATTGGGGGAATCACTACATTGAAGGTGTGAGGCCTCATCACTCTCTGTCTGGTTTTGTTCTGAAATCTTTACATTTTTAAACACTGAAACCTCTTGCCCTTGTTGGGAATATCACTGCGGTTTGAGAAAAGCAAACACTGATCCCACATTAAACACCCCCCCCAACACAGGACTGAGCAGAGAGTGTGAAATGGAACTGCTGTCAGAGTGGATTATTGTTATAGATGGATGAGAAACACTCCTCCATTTTCAAACCTGTCTCCTGTTTCTGTAGCGTTTCGGGCTCCCCTGACACATAAGTACAGAGTGAGAGAGACACACACAAAGGTACAGAGTGAGAGAGACACAAACATACAGAGACAGAGACACACAAAAATACAGAGAGAGGAACACAGATACAGAAAGAGACAAGGGAGACACAGAGAGAGGGAGACACAGAGAGAGACACACACAGAAAGAGAGAGACAGAGAGAAAGAGTGACAGAGAGAAAGAGTGACAGAGAGAAAGAGTGACAGAGGGAGAGGGACACAGAGAGACAGACAGACAGAGAGTGAGACAGAGAGAGAGAGACAGAGAGAGAGAGACAGAGAGAACGAGACAGAGA